>NW_023458561.1:63305775-63310758 GCF_013731165.1 Rhagoletis pomonella | reverse complement strand
CTGGCAACATTCAATTCTTGTGATTGTAAAAAATTATCTAAAAATTTTGATATCTGAAGTGATAAAACACGGGCAATTAACTTGGTATAAATCTATGTTTCTATTACACGTTTTCAATATTCCCAAATTTCTATTGAAGATTCGATTAGTTAGTTAGACGGTACAATGTAGTTTTATTGTTGATTAGTTTATAATTGGGAGTGTTTATTACTGTACTGACTGGATAGACATACATACCTACTTATGTAGCCTATATATATGAATACGCATATATGTACGCATGTAGTTCGGCTTATGATTCTCCATATGAAAGCCATAGCACATACTTATGCATTTAAACAAAAAAAAAAAAATAGTTTTGCTGGTATATATGTATGTACTATTGTATACATATTTATATGTAAGTAGTATGTACTATATATATTAGGTTGTTTCACTCTCCATACAAAAAAAATGGGCACTGGTTTTCCTTAGCAATTATAAAATTTATTATATTCTAAGACTTCCCCCAAAATATTTCGGAAAAATATTAAGATTTACGTAAGCTGCACCGATTTTAATATACCTCCATAAGTCGAGTTTTTTTTATCAATAAAATTTGTTTTTATACCCGAGCGCACTTGTGCACAAGGGTATTATAACGGTTGTTTGTAACAGGCAAAACGAATCGAGATAGATATAGACAAATGTATACATAAATGATCAGAATGAAAAGAGAAAACGATTAAGCGGTGACTGTCTGTCCGTCCGTCCGTCTGTCCGTCCGTCTGTGCACACGATAACTCGAGTAAAAATTAAAATATAACGAAACTTGGTACGTGTACTTCTTTCGGGAGTAGGACGTATGGTATTGAAAATGGGCAAAATCGGACAATAACCACGCCTACCTCCCATATAACGGTAATTTTCAGAAATACAAAAACTGCGATATTTTAATAACTACTGAAGATGATTCTCTCAAAATTTATATTTATAATAAATTTTAGATGAAAAATAAGAATATTAACATTTTTTGAAAATGGGCGTAGCCACGCCCACTTATGGATACATGTGTATATCTTGGTAACCGCTGCACCAGTTTCTTCCAAACTTGGCACAGTTGTTAGTCTTGCTACAGTATACGAAATGGACGAAAATTTCTAAAATCGGACAATAACCACGTCTACCTCCCATATAACGGTAATTTGGAGAAATACGAAATCTTCGATAAATCAATAAATATTAAAGCTAATGTACTCAAAATTGATGCTTGCAACAATTCTTTACCAAGAAATACGTTTATGATAAAATTTTGGAAAATGGGCGTGGCTCCGCCCACTTATGATCACATATATGTATCTCGGTAACCGTTCTACCAATTTGTACCAAACTCGGTGTGGTTATTGTGCTTGCCACATAGAAGCAAAACATTGAAAATTATTGGAATCAGATTCAAATTATGACCACTTTTCATATAACGGTAAATTTCAGAAATGCTTGAAATTTCAATATTTTTAAATTTAAGGACGCTAGTTTACTTAAAATTTATACACGCCGGCTTATCAAGTAGCGGTAGCTTTCGGAAAGGTGGAAAACATATATTTAACACTTGCGCCGGGTATTTAATGTTCGGCTCCGCCCGAACTTAGACTTTCTTACTTGTTAAAAATATGTTTTTCCCAAAAAATCACTTTTGATAATGGAAGAGTTTAAGCTTAAAAGTCTGCAAAATGTTAAAAAACTATCAACGTAATCAAAATAGTATTTTTGAATTCATGTTCCCTGAATGAGTTACATAATTGAATTTGCCCAGCTCACGTAAATCTTACTACTATTTTTCCGAAATATTTTGGCGGAAATCTTAAAATATAATAAACATTTCCGGGAGAGAACCGTTACTTCTTTGGTGGGGCACCCTAATGCATATGCATGTCTGTACATACATATACATATCGCCCCTTTGCTGCAAGAGTGTCATAATCAAATAGAAAATAAACAAATAAAATTAGTTAGTTCTTCTATGTTGTGCAAAAATTTCATAGCTGGATCTATTAACCATAACAAATTAGAAAAAAACGTGTCTTCATTTTTACATTGGGAGCGTATGTAAACTATAAACTTTAAGGCCGCTTTTCTCGAGCTTTTAATTTTTTGGATTATAATAGTCTTGCGGTAAAGGTACGATGATATGTTGTAAAGTATGAAGAATTTCCAAGCAAACCGTTAAAAAAAAATATTTATAAATTTTATCTTTACGATTATCGTAATTTTTTCTCTCAGCGACATACATACATATGTATTACTCCAGGGTCTTAAAGATATGGGCTAATAAAATAACTGCAAGTAAAGTAATAAATAACTGTCGCGGAGACACGGTGGCTGTGTTATGAAATATATTTACTTAGGTAGCAATGCAAATGGATCGTAATTGGAGTAACTACTATGTACGAATAATTGTCAGTATTAAGAATAAATAGTGGGTGCCTCAAAGGGGTTTAAGCTTTAGAATATTGCATTTAAAACTTCAGCAATTTTCAATGAATTGTTTATATACCCTTTGCAACTTTGCAAGTCGGTGTTTTTAGGTTGTTAAAATAAAACGTTTGCTAAGTAATAGATATAATTAATCATAAAAGGCCTCCGTCCATCTCAGACTAGAACTAGTCCTTGCTAACGCCAGGAACTAGTATGGAGGTATAGATTTTGGTCCAACATTCTCATGATACACTCACGGTTGCCATTTTAGTGTAAACGGACTTTTATTTGCAAGGCATTTGCATCTTATTATCAATCCACACTAAAAAAAAATTTTGGTAAAGAAAGGTGCAATTTTTTTTACTTTGAATCAATCATACAAGGTGCGGCATAATAGATGAAGTGGATTAAAAACACTACATAATATGGGGACAAAAATTTATTTATTTAAAGTCCATGTAATAAAGTTTTTTTTATAGTTAGTTCTTAAAAATACAGCCGATTAAATGTTTTTATTCGAGGACATTGCACATTTGGAGGCGTTCCTTGAAGTTTTCTGTAAGTCTTGGCACCCTATTTGGAGAAACTTCCGCCATTTCTTGATGCATAGCATTCAAATACCCTCGGCTTTGCAGTTACAGACTCGCCGTTAAAAAAAAAAACAGCCTTTAAAAAAAAAATTTTAAAAATCATATAACGGAAAGGCGTGCCCCAGGAGTCCTAATCCATTAAATTTAGGAATTCTAATTTAGTAAAAAAAAACCTTATTAGTGTCGTATCACCCAATGGATTTTTGGACGCCGATCTCAAATATGGCTACGCCATTTTAATATCTCGCCAGTTTTTTTTTTAATTTTCAGATTATCCGATTAAAATATTTTTTAGCTATAGTTGTTATCCCTTCTACATCTAAAGTTGGAAAATGATAAGTGCCCTTACAATCTCTACAACTCCGCTGTGATTAACTTGTGTGCCCAAATAAAAGTATGAAGTAACCAATTTTAATAAATTTAAAACTTGAAAGCGAAAGCGCTTAAAGCCCAACTCTTAATTAGATTATTTCATAGATAACATCGTTTTCAAATCGAAGACATTTATACAGGGCTCCCAGAGAGAAGGCCAAAGACTGTCATCACTCCAACAGCTTTTCTTAAAAACTCTTTCAGGAATTTGTACATTGTTACAACAGCAACAAAAGCTTAATTACGAAATCTCACTCGAAAGCACTTATTTAGTAGTCTGCACTTTTAAGTGGAGTATTTTGCAAACGTTTTCAGTAGTCCCTCGTTTTTTAATTTTTCCTTCAATAAAGACTTTTTGCATTAAATTTAATACTTTTTCCACGAAATTCACTTTTTATTTTAAACTCAAGCAATATTTTGGTTTTTCTTGGTATGATTTTTCCCCCATTTTTTTTCTAATAACTCAAAGTTCAACTTGCGTGCGTATCGCAGCAAAATTCACAAATACGTACATACATATGTATAGAGTAGGTGGAACTCGGCTAGAATTTATGTTGTTCTAAACCTTCCGTTGTAATGCGCGTTTTTGCACTGACTGTTTTGAGCTCAGTCTGGCAGTCTGACGCTTCTTGTCATCATCACTTTTCACTCTATCTACTCGCATGTATGTATGTAGTAGGTTCGTATGTAACTGACTGCTACAGGTCTCACATTACCGTCAATGCACGGCAATGGTACATATGTACATACATATCTACATGCGTAGGTAAATTTCTACTACATATGTATGTGCAAGTATGTGAAAATTGCGCCCAGCCACTCCTCGACTATTTACATTTCACTCGTTTAGATTTGTTAATTTCACTCTTTGGTAATTTTTTTTTTCTATATTTTCTTTTTGTCTAATTAATTTTAAGTGGCAGGTTTCAAATAGCTTGTTCATCCACTACCAGATAACTGTTACATCACATGCCCAACAATTTCATTGTCACTGTTTGATTTTTTTTTTTGTATGCATTTTTTACTTTTTTGTTTTGTTTCTATTTGCATTTGTCATTTGTGTGTTTGAAAACATTAGCTTTAGATTTATTTGTGCAATCAAAATTCAATGCCCGCCAAATCAAAGCCGTGCAAATTACTGTGAATTTCAGCATCGCACAGTGTAGCAGGTGTGATAAAAAAGCAGCCTAGGGAGAAAATGCAGTTACAGCCCTCGCTGGGCATACATTTTTTCAATTAATGTTTTAATTATTTATTAACGCTAATTAAGAATCTATGTAGCTTTTAAAGGGCAAGTTTCTGACTTAGCCTAGAAGTCGAACTCATACGAGAATATTTTGATTTAAAAAAAACAGGCTTTTTGATTAAGTTGGTTTTAAAAAAACCGGTCGTTTAGTTTCACAGGTTTTTAGTGAAGCTGATCTATTTTAAAATTTTTGGCCTGGATTGATGTGACTATACCACACTGTGCGCTAATGAAAGAGATGTGTAATTGCGGTAGTTATCTGAGTAGGTACATGCTGACATTAAGGTAGGTTTTATTTTGACTGCAAATAAAACAAAAAAA
>NW_023458561.1:63301976-63305675 GCF_013731165.1 Rhagoletis pomonella | reverse complement strand
TTTTTTTGTTTTATTTGCAGTCAAAATAAAACCTACCTTAATGTCAGTATGTACCTACTCAGATAACTACCGCAATTACCCACCTCTTTCATTAGCGCACAGTGTGGTATTGTCACATCAATCCAGGCCAAAAATTTTAAAATAGATCAGCTTCACTAAAAACCTGTGAAACTAAATGACCGGTTGTTTTAAAACCAACTTCATCAAAAAGCCTGCATTTTTTCAAAGCAAAATATTCTCCTATGAGTTCGACTTCTAGGCTAAGTAAAAAACTTGCCCTTTAAAAGCTACATAGATTCTTAATTAGCGTTAATAAATAATAAAAATATTAATTGAAATAATTTATGCCCAGGGAGGGCTGTAACTGCATATTCTCTCTATGCTGCTTTTTTATCACACCTGCTACACTGTGCGATGCTGAAATTCACAGTAATTTGCAAAGCTTTGATTTGGCGGGCATTGAAATTTGATTGCACAAATAAATCTAAAGCTAATGTTTTCAAACACACAAATGACAAATGCAAATAGAAACAAAACAAAAAAGTAAAAAATGCATACAAAAAAAAAAATCAAACAGTGACAATGAAATTGTTGGGGATGTGATGTAACAGTTATCTGGTAGTGGATGAACAAGCTATATGAAACCTGCCACTTAAAATTAATTAGAAAAAAAGAAAAAAAAAAATAATGACCAAAGAGTAAAATTAACAAATCTAAACAAGTGAAATGTAAAAAGTCGAGGAGTGGCTGGGCGCAATTTTCACATACTTGCACATACATACATATGTAGTAGAAATTTACCTACGCATATAGATATGTATGTACATATGTACAATTGCCGTGCATTGACGGTAATGTGAGACCTGTAGCAGTCAGTTACATACATACATACATACGAGTAGATAGAGTGGAAAGTGATGATGACAAGAAGCGTCAGACTGCCGTGAGCTCAAAACAGTCAGTGCAAAAACGCGCATTACAACGGAAGGTTTAGAACAACATAAATTCCAGCCGAGTTCCACCTACTCTATACATATGATATGTATGTACGTATTTGTGAATTTTTCTGCGATACGCACGCAAGTTGAACTTTGAGTTATTAGAAAAAAAAATGAGGAAAAAATCATACCAAGAAAAACCAAAATAATGCTTGAGTTTAAAATAAAAAGTGAATTTCGTGAAAAAAGTGTTAAATTTAATGCAAAAAGTCTTTATTGAAGGAAAAATTATAAAAAGGAGGGACTACTGAAAACGTTTGCAAAATACTCCACTTGAAAGTGCAAACTGCTAAATAAGTGCTTTCGAGCGAGGTTTCTTAATTAAGCTTTTTTATTGCTGTTGTAACAATGTACAAATTCCTGAAAGAGTTTTTATAAAAGCTGTTGTAGTGACGATAGTCTTTGGCCTTCTCTCTGGGAGCCCTGTATAAATGTCTTCGATTTGAAAACGATGTTATCTATGAAATAATCTAATTAAGAGTCGGGCTTTAAGCGCTTTCGCTTTCAAGTTTTAAATTTATTAAAATTGGTTACTTCATACTTTTATTTGGGCACAGAAGTTAATCACAGCGGAGTTGTAGAGATTGTAGGGGCACTTATTCTTTTCCAACATTAGATGTAGAAGGGATAACAACTATAGCTAAAAAAATATTTTAATCGGATAATCTGAAAATAAAAAGAAAAACTGGCGAGATATTAAAATGGCGTAGCCATATTTGAGATCGGCGTCCAAAAATCCATTGGGTGATACGAAACTAATAAGGTTTTTTTTTACTAAATTAGAATTCCTAAATTTAATGGATAAGGACTCCTGAGGCACGCCTTTCCGCTATATGATTTTTTTTTTAATTTTTCGCAGAGCACGTTTTAATGACCAAACGAACTTATCTATGGGGGGTCTTGCTTTGTGGCTTACAAACTAATTGTCTCCATATCAATAAAGCAAACACTAATGTACATTCATACCTTTCAAATAAAAGAAAGAGCGTACTCTTTATAAAATTTGAAAAAAGAGTGTATATATGTACATATCGCCGTAATAATATACAGAATTATTTAAAAAAAAAAAATTTTTGACGCTAAGCTTTAGCTGTCGTTTTCAACTTTACAAAAATGCCCTAAGCTGTAAGCAATGGATAGTATTACAATAAAAAAAATTATGCTTCCCGTGGCAACCGTTGAGAATGTTGGCCCAAAATATATACATCCATACTAGTTCATGGCGTAAGCAAGGACTAGTTCTAGTCTGCGACGGACGGAGGCCTTTTATGATTAAGTATATCTACTAGTATGTATCCATACTAGTCGACTTTGTTATAACTTAGCAAATGTTTTATTTTAAAACCCTAAAAACACCGACTTGCAAAGTTGCAAAGGGTATATAAACAATTCATTGAAAATTGCTGAAGTTTTAAATGCAATATTCTAAAGCTTTTAAGCTTTTGAGGCACCCACTATTTATTCTTAATACTGACAATTATTCGTACATAGTAGTTACTCCAATTATGATCCATTTGCATTGCTATCTAAGTAAATATATTTCATAACACAGCCACCGTGTCTCCGCGACAGTTATTTATTACTTTACTTGCAGTTATTTTATTGGCCCATATCTTTAAGACCCTGGAGTAAGTACATATGTATGTATGTCGCTGAGAGAAAAAATTACGATAATCGTAAAGATAAAATTTATAAATATATATATTTTTTTAACGGTTTGCTTGCAATCCAAAAAATTAAAAGCTCGAGAAAATCGGCCTTAAAGTTTATAGTTTACTTACGCTTCCAATGTAAAAATGAAGACACGTTTTTTTTCTAATTTGTTATGGTTAATAGATGCAGCTATGAAATCTTTGCACAACATAGAAGAACTAACTAATTTTATTTGTTTATTTTCTTTTTGATTATGACACTCTTACAGCAAAAGGGCGATATGTATATGTATGTACAGACATGCATATGCATTAGCGTGCCCCACCAAAGAAGTAACGGTTCTAACCCGGAAATGTTTATTATAGTATTTTAAGATTTCCGCCTAGTAGTTGATAGTTTTTTAACATTTTTAGGCTTAAACACTTCTATTATCAAAAGTGATTTTTTGGGAAAAAATATTTTAAAAAAAAAACAAATTTTATTTATGGAGGTAGATTCAAATCGGTGCAGCTTACGTAAATCTTAATATTTTTCCAAAATATTTTGGGAGAAATCTTATGACGTTATTCATAAAAAATAAAGCAGCTTTAAAAAAAGTTTATAAACTGAAAAATTTATAAAGCAGTCATTTTATAAAGCTCTTTAAACCTACTTTATTTTTTACGAATGAGGCCATTAGAATATAATAAATTTTATAATTGCTAAGGAAAACCAGTGCCCATTTTTTTTTTGTATGGAGAGTGAAGCAACCTAATATATGCATCCTATACATGCGTATATGCGTATTCATATATATAGGCTACATAAGTAGGTATGTATGTCTATCCACTCCGTACAGTAATAAACACTCCCAATTATAAACTAATCAACAATAAAACTACAATGTACCGTCTAACTAACTAATCGAATCTTCAATAGAAATTTGGGAATATTGAAAACGTGTAATAGAAACATAGATTTATACAAAGTTAATTGCCCGTGTTTTATCACTTCAGATATCGAAATTTTTAGATAATTTTTTACAATCACAAGAATTGAATGTTGCCAG
>NW_023458561.1:63298741-63301876 GCF_013731165.1 Rhagoletis pomonella | reverse complement strand
ATTCATGAGAAAGTTTTATTGTTTATGTACATACGTTTACGTAGTTTCCACTTTTACAAATTGATTCCACGTGCACATGTACTGCATTTAACGCAAATATGTATGCACACATTTTCAGGTATACATCTTAACAAAAAGCATATTTAAGTTATTATTAATGGATAAAAGAGACATTTTCCTTTGGATTCAGTACTAAAATTTGACATTTTAATAGCATTTCAAGTGCTTATCAAAACTTTACGACAAGATTTGACCATTTATCTTAATAGTATTCAATTTTAATTATTTTTTTGTAAAAATACGGTTTATATTTTAAGAAAAGCTGTACTAATTCAAGGTTCAAACTTTGTGCAACATTAAAAAAAACCAACACACTTTCGTAAAAATTTCGAGCTTTTTAATTCGATTTCCTAGATTTATTTTGAGCGTGCGGTTTTTTAACCCATTAAATTTTAATATAACTAAGTTTTTTAAGATTTCTTTGATGAAGGTGTTGCTAGTTTTCTCCATATAAAAAAATCGTCGGACACACTTCGTATGGACATCGTCGACAAAAAAAATGCCAAGTTCAACGGTAAGTCCCAGCTACTTTAAACTTGAACTTTATTATACTAAAATTGAACGGGCTAAAAACTAAAGAATATTAATAAAGATCGAAATTTTTACGAAAGTATGTTGGTTTTTGGATGTTTCGCAAAGATTTAATCTTAGGTTTGTACAGTTTTTCTTAAAGAATACATTATATTTTATAAACAGATAATTAAAATTAAATAATAAAATAAATAGTAAAATCTTGTCAATATGTGAGTGCCGTAAAGGTATTATATTTACGAAAATCTCTTCTTATAACTAACGAAGACTTTGTTTCTATATGAAGCTGACCTCGACATTTTGTTTTAATAAAACTTAGTATCGAAAAGTTTCTTTAAAAATTTGACTAGGCTATATTATACTGGTTCGTTGAAGCCATTTTTCAAAACTTACAAAGGTAAATACGAACAGGCGAACCAAAGAGAACAGAAAAAATTTCTTGCTGTGAATTTTCAGAGCTATATATTTTTAGTATTCATTACAAAATTTTACTAAAAAGTACTGCGTAGTAGGAAAGTATATTGTAAATGAAATTGTATAAAACAAGTACAATTGTACCAAAAAAAATCGCCTCGTCTGAATAGGGATGGCAACTTTTTCACTTTCAACTTCTCATTCAACTTCGTATTCAACTTTTGTTGCCTGTAAAATCGCCTCGTGCGAATGCCCTATAACCCCTTCTCCCACTTCGGTGACCGCGCGTAAAAATCAAATCAGCTGCTCTGCTGATACTACTTGGTCAATGTTGCTTGGTATATACAAAAGTGTTCACGAAAATAGCAGCGCTACGTATTGACAAGTTCTGACAATTAAATTTCCTGTTACATATTTCATTTTAGTTATTTTTTTAATAAAAATTTAGCTTATTTTACTACAAAAACCATACAATCAAATTTTCATCCGTTCCAATTCGTTCTACAAAATTTAACAATGATCGAAAAAATGTCATACAAATTTTAAAACTTACACAAATTTTTTGAAAACTTTCGAGTATGCAGTTTTATAGCCCACTAAATTTTTGCACGTTTGAAGTGACTCAAAATTAACGTTGATTTTTGAGAATTTTTCCATTGAATGTGTTGCGCTTTTTCCATAAAAAGCATGCTAAAGTTTTTTTTTTTATATGGAAGAAACTGAATAGCACCGCACAGTGGGGCAAAAAAGGTTGATGTGGACAAATCAATTTTGACAGCCCAAATATTAACCGACTTCAAATTTCTTTTTTAAATAAGTTATTCAAATTTCGCGTCGATTTATCCGTGGCGATTTTTTAAAAAAGCTCTAGTTTTTTATTTATTTACGTTGAATAATGAAAAAAAAAATATTTTTACGTTTGAATGCTTCTACTTTTTGGAAAATACCAGAAATTTATTTCAAATGTCTGCAATTATCTAAACAATTATTCGTATCTAATTAAAAAATGTATTTGATTTGTTATCTTTACTAATATATGGTACCCTGCCTAAGGTGGGCAGGGTAGTATTTTGAAAGGCAGTAGTTAAGAGATAACAGATGCTCAGACAATTCAAAAACTAGTTGAGCTGCAAAGCGGTTGCAGCAGTATGAAACGGAAGGATTCTGATGGCTATTGCTAACATTAATGCCCATATGTTTAGTATATGTAGGCATGAATTATATGTGTACAGGGAGAACTTAAGGACGGCACCACACAGCAATGCAGCGGAAGTGCGTTTTTCATATTCGTAACTTTCCTCATTCACCAAACAACCTCCCGTTTAACGGCCTCGGAAAATGTTACAGAGTACGCTCGCCAGTGTAAGAAACTTTGGCCAGTTCAAGGGTATTGTTGGTGGTAAAATTACATGTATACAAACATACATACATATCGTCGTTTAAAGTACAAAACCGCGTATGTGAGGTTGCATCAATTATTTTCTAGGGAGTAAAAACACTCATATTTCAAAATGGGTTTTCTTTTTTATAAAGCAATCGCATTACTGGCTAGTATATTGCAGGACGAATGGATAAGGATTGAGCCAATAGCTTCAGTGAGCAAATCCAATTTTTGGCAGCAAATGTCAGTTACTAGGTTTTGCAGAATGAAGATACGCGATTTTGCACTTTAAACGACGATATGTATTCAAGTACGATGACACCACAAAAGGTATTCGAAGAGGTCGGTACATGGACGGGATTTGGCTTGTTATGCATGTTTGATTGAATGTATGTAAAAGGGAACAAGTTGGCGGACAAAATATATATTTTGTTATTGATTGGCCACTGTTGTCATGACTGTAAATATATTTTTAAATGCGAATTTTTTATTAATTTACATACCTTTTTTATATCCTTGATAAGTCAATGAAAACTATTGCTTCTTATAAAAACTGTGCTCATTGGTATATTTAGGCGTTTCACGTTGTCTCCACTCGAGAATTCACCATAGAATTTTCAGCATTATTTATGTATATAGTTGGCTTGAACTTCAATTGTGCCTCGAAAAAGCCTCACAAAAAAGTACGTACTCCCTTGTTTATTTTTTTATTGCGTTGTAAAAATATATACACTAATGCTGTTTAATTT
>NW_023458561.1:63296130-63298641 GCF_013731165.1 Rhagoletis pomonella | reverse complement strand
AAATTAAACAGCATTAGTGTATATATTTTTACAACGCAATAAAAAAAATAAACAAGGGAGTACGTACTTTTTTGTGAGGCTTTTTCGAGGCACAATTGAAATTCAAGCCAACTATATACATACGTAAATAATGCTGAAAATTCTATGGTGAATTCTCGAGTGGAGACAACGTGAAACGCCTAAATATACCAATGAGCACAGTTTTTATAAGTAGCAATAGTTTTCATTGACTTATCAAGGATATAAAAAAGGTATGTAAACTAATAAAAAAACCGCATTTAAAAATATATTTACAGTCATGACAACAGTGGCCAATCAATAACAAAATATATATTTTGTCCGCCAACTTGTTACCTTTTACATACATTCAATTAAACATGCATAACAAGCCAAATCCCGTCCATGTACCGACCTCTTCGAATACCTTTTGTGGTGTCATCGTACTTGAATACATATCGTCGTTTAAAGTGCAAAATCGCGTATCTTCATTCTGCAAAACCTAGTAACTGACATTTGCTGTCAAAAATTGGATTTGCTCACTGAAGCTCTTGGCTCAATCCTTATCCATTCGTCCTGAAATATACTAGCCAGTAATGCGATTGCCTTATAAAAAAGAAAACCATTTTGAAATATGCGTGTTTTTACTCCCTCGAAAATAATTTATGCAACCTCACATACGCGGTTTTGTATTTTAAACGACGATATGTATGTTTGTTTGTATACATGTAATTTAACCACCAACAATACCCTTGAACTGGCCAAAGTTTCTTACACTGGCGAGCGTCCACTGTAACATTTTCCGAGGCCGTTAAACGGGAGGTTGTTTGGTGAATGAGGAAAGTTACGAATGTGAAATACGCACTTCCGCTGCATTGCTGTGTGGTGCCGTCCTTAAGTTCTCCCTGTACACATATAATTCATGCCTACATATACTAAACATATGGGCATTAATGTTAGCAATAGCCATCAGAATCCTTCCGTTTCATACTACTGCAACCGCTTTGCAGCTCAACTAGTTTTTGAATTGTCTGAGCATCTGTTATCTTTTAACTACTGCCTTTCAAAATACTACCCTGCCCACCTTAGGCTGGGTACCATATATTAGTAAAGATAACAAATCAAATACATTTTTTAATTAGATACGAATAATTTTTTAGATAATTGCAGACATTTGAAATAAATTTCTGGTATTTTCCAAAAAGTAGAAGCATTCAAACGTAAAAATTGTTTTTCTTTCATTATTCAACGTAAATAAATAAAAAACTAGAGCTTTTTTAAAAAATCGCCACGGATAAATCGACGCGAAATTTGAATAACTTATTTAAAAAAGAAATTTGAAGTCGGTTAATATTTGGGCTCTCAAAATTGATTTGTCCACATCAAGGCACATTAAACAGGTAGTATCAGTAGAGCAAAAACAACATTTGCGTGTATTTTGTTGTTGCTTCTGGTATCGAAAGTGTCAAAAACTGTTCTGAATTTTTTCTTCTAAATCAAAGCGTGCCATGTGAAATACAAAAAATTATAAAAAATAAAAAATTGAAATTGGAAAAAATAAAAATTGATGCAACTTTCTTTCCTAGTAAATTTGTTTGCTTCTCGAAGCATTGATCCATCCTTTGCAAGGCCCAGTAATCAGCGGTCGTGCTGCTGAGTTGGGCGAACGTTCCAAAAGCTGCTATTCAATCGCTTGTTTTGTATGGAAAAAGGTTTCACATGCAAATGGATTTTAACAATTCAGAATTTTTGTGAGAAAAAATTAAAAATATTTGACATTTTCGAGACCAAATAATTTGAAAATAAATCAAATCAGCTGCTCTACTGATACTACCTGTTCAATGTACCTTGGTCCACATCAACCTTTTTTGCCCCACTGTGCGGTGCTATTCAGTTTCTTCCATATAAAAAAAAAAAATTAGCATGCTTTTTATGGAAAAAACGCAACACGTTCAATGGAAAAATTCTCAAAAATCAACGTTAATTTTGAGTCACTTCAAACGTGAGAGATTTAGTGGGCTATAAAACTGCATACTCGAAAGTTTTCAAAAAAATTTGTGTAAGTTTTAAAATTTGTATGACATTTTTTCGATCATTGTTAAATTTTGTAGAACGAATTGGAACGGATGAAAATTTGATTGTATGGTTTTTGTAGTAAAATAAGCTAAATTTTTATTAAAAAAATAACTAAAATGAAATATGTAACAGGAAATTTAATTGTCAAAACTTGTCGATACGTAGCGCTGCTATTTTCGTGAACACTTTTGTATGTACCAAGCAACATTGAACAAGTAGTATCAGCAGAGCAGCTGATTTGATTTTTACGCGTGGTCACCGAAGTGGGAGAAGGGGTTGAAAATTGCAAAAAGTGGGTCACGTAGTATGGGTACATTCCCTTATGTACATGTGTGCGTATTTCCATACCAAAAAAAACTTTCGAACATACTTTGAATGGAAGAAAATGCGTGAAAAAATTGCCAAGAACAACCACCCAGCAAACATTTATGTTAGTTA
>NW_023458561.1:63293005-63296030 GCF_013731165.1 Rhagoletis pomonella | reverse complement strand
TCGATTAGAGAATGATTGGAGACCTAGCCACATTCTCCAATCTCAAACGAAACGACGTGGTAAAACTATCGAGAATCAGCGATCTCAATAAAAACGGGCCCTAGTTCTCCGACTCGAGAAAATATTAATTCTCTAATCGAATTCTAATGTTGATCTCTAATAGGATTCGAATGTGAATTTCAAACTACTGTTTAGCTTTATTAAATAAAACGCTTTGTTTGTAAAATTTGTATTAAATGCATTTGCAATAAAATAACTTAATTTATGATTCATTCATTTGGAACATTTATTTGAGTTTGCGTTGTTTCTCTAATCGTTCTCGAATCGAATTCTAATGTAGTTCTCTAACTTCGTCATCGACTAGAGAACGATTAGAGAATTACCCTAGCTATCTACTTTAGAAATCCCAATTTCTCTAGCGTTAGAGACTTGCACTTTATGATACTCAAATTAAATAGGCTATAACAGTGGTGTCCAACCGAGGGCTACTTTGAAACCATTGCTATGCTTTGGGGGCACCGCCTAAATTGACTTCAATCTTAATTGATATGTAATTAATAAAATTTACACAGCTAGCTAAAATAAAGGAATGCACATAAATAAAGAACATTCGTTGTATTGTGACAACAACAATTTCTTCTTAATTGATAAAGCAGTCTTTCCATTATGATTCATAAATCGATTTTTTGTAAAAAGATAACACTGGTTACATAGAGAACATTTCGTCGCCTAAAATGAAAAAATCTGTAACGGACCTTGTTACCTGAAATGCAAAAGGCCGTAACTAACAATAAACTCAAAATTCAGTTTTTGATTGATTATGATACATTTCATTGAATTAAAAGACCCCACATCGTTTGACGAAAAAAACTGCATTTGAATTCATGTATGGCTTTTCGTATTTCGATCGTAACTGAAGAAAATTTTCCTCGAGTCCAAAGTGGTGAAAAGTTCTTCTCTGTTAACAGCCTCTTTCATATGTCGATTTTCTCCACAAACGCTGATATTGCAGTCATAATTTCTGAAAACCATTATTCAGATTATTTAATTTTGCAATTATCATTTATAATGCCAAATCGGAGAGCCTTATCAATATTTATTTATTTATTTGCAATGGTCATTAAGAATTTCTTCATTACTGTCTTTGGATTTCACAAATATATTTATTTATAATGGCCTAATCTTATTTACAGTTGGCTATTATAACATTCAACTGAAGCTTTCCCATTTAAAATTGGCGTTTCTCATTTTCAGTTGACACTTTCGAATTTACAACCGGAAATGGGTTAGTTCGATACAGAGTATTCTTCTGCCCATCTTTTTGTGTGGGGCGCTTAAAATACAGGTTGCGTGCTACTAGACACCCGCAAACTACTGGTTGAACAGCACTGGGCTATAATATAAAACTGCATACGCAAAAAAATTCTGCAAAATCTGATTAAAAAGTTGAAAAGTTAGTCGAAACTTTGCAGAATTTTTATAATTTTTGCACAAAATTTTAAATATGAATTTATATGGTTTTTGTTATATAAAGGGCTAAACTTAGAAAAGAAATTATAAATATCAACATAAGAAAAATAGGCAAAATTTGTGTAAACGTCGTGCCCCCATTTATTTTTCCACCACTGTATGTACATACATATACGTAATATTAGACGCCTATACCTATAACGTTCCTCAAGAGCTCAGCACTTTCCTTAAAAGCAACTCCAACCAAAATTTTCAATTTAAAAGCCGTAACAGTTTGCGGTCAACTGGAACTTAGTAATACTGTCATTATAAATTTATTACTAAGTCTATAAACGAATTATTGGCCGTAAAATAAAAAACGAAGACATTCTTGACATTTTGGAAAGTTGGCGTACCGATTAAGGAGCTACACTTTAAATGTATTTCTACACTTAACATGCAGTACTTCATAATTTCATTAACATAATGATATTTGCGACAGGTACATAGTAATGTATTTGCTTTATTATATCTTCTCTTGTTGCTGTCATGGGAATAATTTCTTATTTCCATTCGCTTTTAATTCCCTTTGAGATGCAAGTGCCTTTATTAAATTGGGCACAAGCGAATGCTTATCTATTGTTAAATACTCGGCTCAGGCAAATAGCCATCCATTGGCACTGACATTCACTTGTAAACGTAGACAAAACCATGTTACTCATTATGTGCATTTAGCTGTCGCTTGCCTTGAATCTGCGGCAAACCAAAAGCCGACTTGCTATCGTCCGCGCGACAAACAACGTCTGCGCGTCTACGGCGTTGTCATTTTGTGTGCGCGCTCAGTCATTTGTTATATATTTTATTTAACGCTAGAATCCATCCATCCATCCATGAAGTATTCAAGCAAATCGATTGTTTAGTCATGTCAACAAACATATTCAATCGAACTTGTTTATGTTTATTGTGGGTTGAATGCTCGCGCACACGCTCAGAATTAATTTCTATTTCGTTGGCTAGTCAATTTGTCGCAATGTAATAAATATTTATGTAGCTTTTTAGAGAATGCTTTTTGCGTTACAAATCAGCTGGTTAATGAGGAAACGTGAATTGGGCCACTACGTGAATGAAATTGTATTAGGAGCCACTAAATATTTTTAATCCATCTAAAGCCGTTTTCTTTTCTACCGAAAAATTTTACCTTCTCATTGCCCTTTTCGCACAAAGGAGAGTACAATGAAATCGCCACAGTTTTTGTATAAAAGAAAATGGCATAAGTTTGTGCATGTGCTTTGACTTTTCGCCTATAATGCAATATCTGCTTTTATTATTAAAACTCGATTATCTAGCCAATAATGCAAGTTAAGTATATGCGCACAAATTTACATAGACGCCTGTGTTGTTGTTGTTGTTGTAGCGGCTACAACAACCCCGCCCAGATCGGTTGGTATCTCAGTCGTTGTCGTCAAGTTCCACTAACGGCAACCCTAGGAAGCGTGCAGCTTCTGCGGGGTTTGCCCATAAGGACAAGGTCGTGTCAAGGATTCCGAGTAAAATAAAATACACCCGTCTTTTAAAA
>NW_023458561.1:63279796-63292905 GCF_013731165.1 Rhagoletis pomonella | reverse complement strand
AGTAATGCTTTACAGAAAAAGGTATTCATCAGAAATATCATTTGACAGTCGTTAGGGATGTCGGGTTTGCCGGGCATGCGAAGAGATGTTTCGAGTCATGTGGGGTCTCTCCGCATGCCGGACATTCATTAGGCACATCCTCATTCAGCCTACTCAGGTAGGAGTTTAACCTGCTGCAGTAGCCGGAGCGAAGTTGTGCAAGTGTGGTGCGCGTCTCCCGAGGCAGATGAAGCTCCGTCTCGTCAATGTCCGGGGGTGGTGTGCCTAGAACGGCATTCACAGGTCTAGAGTCTACATAACTCGAGACTGAGTCCCTGTGAATGCCGTTCAAGGCCTGTCTGTAGGCTGTCGGGTCCAGAGGTTGCTTAATGAACCTCTGGACTTCGTCCGTTAGTTCATATAGATGCCTCCTGACGTGCCTAGGCGAGGGCTCCTCCGCAAGCAGCTGTCTGCACGGGTGGCCACTTCTGTGGGTCCCGATCAGGAACTGCTTGCAGAGCATTATATTGTGCTCCTTTACCGGGAGCATTTGCGCCTCGCCGTGCAGGTGGTGTTCAGGCGTCATCAGGAGGCATCCCGTCGCTGTCCTCAGTGCGGTGTTTTGTGCGGTCTGTAGCTTCGTCCACTGCGTCCTACTAGTCCCAGGCGACCACACTGGCGCTGCGTAGTTCAAAACCGGCCGGCCTATTGCCTTGTATGTTGCCAGCAACGTTTCTTTGTCTTTGCCCCAAGTACTGCCGGCTAGCGACTTGAGGACCTTGTTGCGGCTCTGTACTTTATTGACAATAGCGGTTGAGTGCGCAGAGAAGGAGAGCAGGCTGTCGAAAGTTACTCCGAGTATTTTGGGGTTATTCACCGTCGGAATTGGTGTGTCATCGACGTGAATCCCCAGCGGTAGCCTGACCTCCTTCGTCCAGGTTGTGAACAGGGTCGCGGAGGATTTCGTAGGGGAGAGGGCTAGACACTTTGCAGTGAAGAAGCGAGAAAGTTCGGAGAGATAGCCGTTTACTTTCGAACACAGGTCATCAATTCCATTCCCAGTCGCCATAATCGAGCAATCGTCGGCATAGGAGACAATCGAGACTCCCTCTGGTGGTTGAGGGAGCTTTGAAATATAAAAGTTAAACAGTAGCGGGGAAAGGACACCACCCTGAGGAACCCCCTGTTTTATTTTTCGCTGCTTACTCGTTTTGTCTCTGAACATTACCGACGAATGTCGACCACTTAGATAATTTGCCGACCACCGTTTGAGCCTCTGTGGGAGAGAGGAGGCCTCTATATCTTCTAGTAGCGTGGAATGGCAGACGGTGTCAAACGCCTTTGACAAGTCCAACGCTACTAGAATCGTTCTCTCACAGGGACGGTTACGGTTAAGGCCACGAGTTATCTGAGTGTTTATGGCGTTAAGTGCTGTTGTTGTGCTGTGCACTTTACGGAAACCATGCTGATGCTTCGCTGGGGTCAGGTGATTTGTGAAGTACGGGAGTAGCAAGGCCTCGAGTGTCTTCGCTACCGGGGAAAGGAGTGTAATCGGACGATACGAATCTCCTTTGTTTGCAGGTTTCCCCGGTTTGAGCAGTGGGACCACTCTCCCCACCTTCCAGATGTCTGGGATGATGAGAGTGGCCATTGACAAATTGAGGACCTCCGTTAGGTACGCTACCCCCGCAGGACCCAAATTTTTCAGCATCAGCATGCATATACCGTCGGGACCCATGGCTTTGGAGGCTTTCGCCTTCCCGATGGCCACCTGAACTTCACCGCAAGTGAAAGCAAGGGGGGCACAATTTGTTGGCAGTTTGTGCAGCCTTCTGGTCACTCGACGCTTGGCTTTGTCCACCGGAGGATGCAGTATGAACTGCCGGCTAAAATAGCTCGCGCATCGCTCCGGGTCCGACGAAGCATGGTCGCCGAAGGAAATTTCGACTCTGTCGTCGTGCTTCGTCGGATTAGACAATGTCCTCACGGTTGACCAAAGCTTGCTCACACCAGAGGTGAAGTTGCAAGTCTTCAGATGCTCCTCCCACTTCTTCCGCTTATGTACGTTTACAAGTTGCCGAATCTCCGCGTTGAGATCCCTGATACGGGGATCTCCGGGATCGGCCTGACGAAGGCTATCACGCTCATTTGCTAAAACAGCCGCTTCGGCAGGGAAGTTTGGACGTGGGTCCGATATGCACCCTGCCGGTATGAAGCGGGCTGCAGCAGCAGTGATAGCCCTGCGGAACTTACGTTCACCGAGGTGGACGTCGGTTGGTGTGGGGAGCGATGTGAAGGTGTTTTCAGTAAACTCCGCGTAACCTTTCCAGTCAGCTTTAGAAAAGTTGACATAGGTCCGGTGTTTGGCGGAGGCAAAGTCGGTTGGTTTATCAATCGAGATGACTATGGGTAGATGGTCTGATGCTAGAGTCAGCATAGGTCGCCACGTTATGCTGTTTATCAGACCAGCGCTGACTATTGTGATGTCTGGCGAGCTACTGCAGTTACCCATAATCCTGGTGGGTGCGTCGTCGTTCATTGTGCAGAATGTCGGAGCGTCTATCTGCTCAGCCAAGTCTGTTCCCCTACGATCGTTTGACAGGCTTGAGTGCCAAAGATCGTGGTGCGCATTAAAGTCACCTACTACCATACGGTTTTCACCTCTGAGGAGCGCACCTATATCAGGGTGATATCCTGCCGGGCAGCAGGTGACAGGGGGTATGTATATATTAAATATTTCGAGCTCGACATCGCCTGACCGGATAGCGATGCCCTGACATTCTAGGGTGGTATCCCTGCGGTCGATGTCTGCTTCGATAAGACGATACTGCACGGTGTGGTGCGTGATGAACGCTAAGCCACCACCATTGTCTCGCTCGCGATCTCGACGGTGCACGTTGTACCCGGCACAATTCAACAAAGTTGAATTGCTGTGCAACTTCGTCTCTTGGACCGCAGCTATTAATATACCATGCCGACACATAAAGGCGGTTATCTCCTCAATCTTGCTCTGTAGCCCGTTACAGTTGAATTGGAGGAGCTTCATGTGGTTCGGGAGACGTGTTGTGATGTGGGGTGTGAGTGAGGTGTATGTTCTTGCCGCCGTTGGCTGTGTGTGCTGCTGGGGTGATTGCCTCCCTGTGGTGGTAGTGGGGGGCGTCGCAATTGATGTCAGCGACCGAGCAGCGCAACACGGGCCCTCGAAATTCCCCGTCCAATCTCGCGCGGTGCGCAGACCTGAACATGCCCTAAAGTGGCACCAGCCAAGGCAGGTGTTGCACTTGACTGATGTCACATTACGGAATATTCTGGTCTGACATACCGTGCAGATTGTAGGGGGAACCAAGAGTTGTTGGCGGCGGCGTGTGGGTGGTGGTGCGGTTGTGTGTGTTATGTGGTCTGTGGTGGCTGTGGTATGTTGTTGTGTTGTGGCGACTGTGTGTGGTTGCTGTGTGGGTGTGTGGGGCTGCACGGGCGGACTATGGGTTGCCGTGGAGGCTGCTCTATTTGAGCAACAGGGGGCCACGTACGACGTGGTCCACTGTCTGTGTGTCCGTAGTCCCGAGCAGACCCTGAGGTGACTCCACCCCTCGCAGGCATTACACTTGACTGAGGTGGAGTTGTGGTGTAAACGTCTCCGGCATACACAGCAGGTGTATATTTCTGGCCCAGGGTTTGACTCGATGCCAGCCCTGAGTAGGAGAATGCGTAGTGAATGTTGCCCTATGGACGGACAACTTCTGAGATACTTCGCCGACCTAAACGGGGTCAGATCGCCGAAACAACAGCCCTTGGTCGGGTGAAACCCGAGTTATTCCGGTACGTAGAACCGGCTGTCGTGGGAATGACAAAGTTTTGCTTGTACATATGTAAGTCGTATTTATTTTAATATGTTTTGAATTGCGCGGAAATTGGAAACAAGTGCTCAAAGTCACGTTAAAATATACAGTTAAACATATGTACATATATTTACAGCTCAGTGCTCGTTTGTTGTTATTTACTGACTATTTTGACGAAGTGGGTGGCATCAGGCGGATATTCATACATATTGACAAGTAATACGAACGCAAAAATATGCATTTGTATGTATGTACTTATACATATGTATGTGTGTACAAGTATGTGTACAAGTACTCGTATCCATTTCCATGCTTGTAGCTGCATAATTTTTCAGGAAGTACAATACTCATTTAAGTAATATATGCGTTTTGCAACTTGAAAAACTACTAAATAAATCACTAAGCAGCATTCCTAAATTATTCATGTGTGAAAAGGCATACATAATATGTACACAATATATACATACATATGTACAAGTAAGTATGAATACCTGCACTAAGATTTATTTACTATGCATTTAATTACATAATTACATGTGTGAATTTTATTTATAAATATGTACAAACATACAAACATATATGTATGTCAATATAAATTTTTTGGTAGCTGATTTGAATGAATAGTAGTTATCCTGGAATACTTGTGTACCTCCAGAGCCACCTCCCAGCCAGCAAAGAAACGTAAATTTTTGCCGACAGTGCAGTTTAGTTCAATTTTCTGTATCCGAAAACGCGTACAAGAAACTCCTACAGTTATCATCAATTTTCGTATCCGGAAAACGTTCGAAAAAGATGATGTCATTTGAAAGCAATAATTGTATTTTATTTGCCCAAGCTAAACATTTGAAAGCTGGCATGCGTAGTCGGCAGTCGCTGAGCGTGCAGAGGAGTGTGCCGCTATTTGTTAGCTTCCAGAAGGTGCTGGGTTCGAATTCCGTCAAGCGATTCCTAATGGTATTTTATCTTTCTTTTGAACCATGAAAAAGTATCTGTGAAGTACAGAAGGAAAGCGTATTGAACGAAAAGTTCAGTCAGACAAATTTCAGAAAAACAGCCTCAAACATATCCTTTTCATCACCATTTTCGGTACTTTTCTGTATGTACATACGTTTCTGCCGCACACTTTCGTGGGAAAACGTATCATTAAAGTAACCGCAAATGGAATCGATAAACGGACAAAAATCCAGTTTTCTGGCTTGGCTTGTCTTATACTATACTTATGTAAGTGTGCATATTTATGCATTCTTACAAGTCCGTACCAAGTATTTAAAATAGCTAGATATTTGTAGGAATTAATCGTGGAAGACCTAGAGCAGAAGTTGTGTCTAGGTACATCAGAAGTCCCCACGTTTTCACGACAATCGGGTGTACGTAACCGAACGAACCAGATTTTTATCTGGCCCTGGACTTCAGTAACATTCCCCAAAACTATTTTGGTTACTTTAACGATGTTACAACAACTGAAGCTTAAGAATACTAGAACTAGTATTAAAACCAGTGTTGCCGTTTTCAATTCGTTTAATTACCCAGAAAGAAATCTAAATTACCCACAAAAATTGTCAAAATTCCACGCAAATTACCCACATGCAAAATAAATATTAGCTTTGTTCCACGCGCTTTTCGGGCTGTTCCGGTAATTAGAGCGTAAAAAGAAGTTACTCTCCCACAAATGTCAAAAATGTGTCAACACGTGCCAAAAGTGCACAGAGCGTGAGCAACGCAAAAAAACCGAGCGCACTTGTGCACAAGATTGTTTGTAACCTGTATGCCTAAATAATCAAAATGAAAAAATAATCGATTAAACGGTGACTTTCAGTCCGTCCGTCCGACTCTCCGTCTGTGCACACGATAGCTCGAGTAAAAATTGAGATATCTTAACTAGACTTGGTATGTATACTTCTTTTGAGCGAGGACGGATGGTATTGAAAATTGACAAAATCGGACAATAACCACGCCTACCTCCTATATAACGGTGGTTTTCAGAAATACGAAAACTGCGACATTTTAGTAACTACTGAAGCTTATTCAATCAAAATTAATATTTACAACGATTTTTGGGCGAAAATAAGAATATTATAAATCTTTGGAAAATGGGCGTGGCCACGCCCACTTATGATACATTTGTATATCTTGGTAACCGCTGCACCGATTTCTCCCAAACTTGGCACAGTTGGATCTTGGCAAGACATACCAAATGGCTGAAAATTTTTAAAATTGGACAATAACCACGCCCACATCCCATACAAATTTCGAGAAATATGAAAATATACCAAAAAATACGTTTATGTTAAAATTTTGGTAAATGGGCGTGGTTCCGCCCACTTATGACCACATACGTGTATCTGGCTAACCGTTCGATCAATTTGTACCAAACTCGGTACGACTATTATGCTTTCTACATAAAAGCAAAACGTTGATAATTAACGAAATCGGACAAAAACTACGCCTTATTTTCATATAACGGTAAATTTCAGAAATGCTTAAAACTTAGATACTCCGAAATTTAAGGACGCTAATTTACTCAAAATTTATACTAACAACAATCCATTGAAAAGAAGTAATATTATTAAGGAATTTTGGGAAATGGGCTTCATACCGCCCAAATATAACTAAATATATAAGTTTATCAAAGATGTTTGAAATAGGGATAAAACTACCCCTGCTTACCACGGTAGTTTTCGGAAAGGTGAAAAAACTGTACTGTATACTTGCGCCGGGTATGTAATGTTCCCTCCCTATTTAGCTTCAGTTTTACTTGTAAACCAAATATGTACTCTTACAGCCTTTAGGTATACTTTGGCACTTGCATTAAATAAAAAAAAATATATATTATCATTTTCGTACACAGTCGTTGAGTTGAATGATAAGAATTTCAAATAAATGGTTAATAAGTGCCAGCCAGTGTCATCAGCCAGCCAAGTAAACAAACATGTCAACAAAAGCTTAACACAAAGCCAGTTCATTTCGAGCAATGACCTTCAACGCCTTCTCAACTAACTCCGACCCAAAATTACTTGTTGCACAAATTTAATTCAGCATTAAAAGCCTGATTATGTGTGAAAGAGTTTCACAAATGGCCAGCCGTCAACTTAATCATGAAATGCTGTTATGAAGCTTTATTACTCGTTATCATTTTCAAATTAAACATACACTTTGCTTCTTTATGCCCCACCGAACTTTATTAAATGATTTTTTTTTTTTCAATAAATGCTTTGTGATTTTACAATTTCATTCGTTCTTTTACGCTAGTTTTTAATATGTACTGTGGCTCCCCACACTCTTCACTCTGCGCCCATGTGATGCTTCAATTTGAATTTGTCGACACCTTATTGGAAGGCGATGGTTTACTTCACACGCCGCGTCACTCCGCTGAGCATAATAAATATTAGTATATATTTCCATTGTCGCAGTTTGATATGATTCATGACGATGTACCGTGTAGTTTACGTACATACAGTATCGGTCATATCTATAGCACGCCATTTCAAAGTGATATTGTGTGCCACTTATGTTTATTTATTTATTTTTAAGAATTTTCAATTAAAATGCAGTTCTTTCTCCAACAAACCCCATATAAAAACAAGTTTAACACTTTGTAGAAAACTTCAAAAAAGTGCAACAAATTTTCACCTAAGTTTCAAACTTTTTTCTCGGAAGTGTTAGAATTTTTTCGAGTACACAGTTTTTTAGCCACTGCAATTTTAGTCTAATAATGTCGCATTGGCTTCCATATAACGACTAAACACAATTTATTTTTATATGGCAGAAACCCGCAACATCCTCGGCGAAAAAATTTCTAAAAAATCAACGGTAACTTTTAGCAACTTGCAACTTGCACTTTATCAGACCAAAATTGGTTGGGCTATAAAACTGTGTATTCAGAAAAATTCAAACACTTCTGAGAAAAAAGTTTGAAATTTATGTGAAAATTTGTTGCACTTTTTTGAAGTTTTCTACAAATTGTTAAACTTGTTTTTATATGGGGTTTGTTAGAGAAAGAACTGCATTTTAATTGAAAATCCTCAAAAATACATAAATAAACATAAGTTGCACACAATATCACTTTGAAATGGCGTGCTATAGATATCACCGATACTGTATGTATACGTATACGTATGTTTAATACTCGTGCATAAATTTGTACACGTGTGTATTAGTACACTTATGGCCAGCTGATTAAGTTAAGTGACATTTTGACCAGTTTGGTAAGTTTTATTTTGTTTATTTAATGCTTATGTTTTTGTATAAAAGTCTAGCACATTACATAGCCAGCACCACGAAAATCCGCATTTCAAACTTCGTAACCATTTTTTAAAAAATTAAACAAACTAACAATTACTATCCAAAAATTTTAAATTTTTTATTAAAAATTTTTAGAAAAATTTGAGGTATCTATGCAGTTTTATAGTCCATTAAATTTTAGTGCAAATTTCAATCCGCTAGAAAATCGCGTTGATTTTGAAAATATTCTTCCATATAAAGTATGCTCGACAATTACTTTCATGTGGAGGTAAATGCCTACCACTGTCTGGCAAAAAAAAATTATTAAAAATCAATACGAATTTCTAGCATTTTAAAATTTGCACTTCAACCTACTAAAATTTAAGGGGCTGTAAAACTGCATACCTAAAATGTTTAGTAGAAAGTTTAAAACTTTTGGGTGTAATTGTTAAAGCTTGTTGAATTTGTATAATTTTTGTAAAAAGTTTGAAATGTGGCCTCATTGGATGCTGAAATGTAATGTGCTAGACTATTATAAAAAAATTATAAAGATTAAATAAAGAAAATAAGAATAACCAAAACTGGTCAAAATGTCTTTTAACTTAATCAGCTGACCACAAGTGTATGTATGTATGTATGTATGTAAATACATCAGTTCACATGAAAACGACTGGCGAGAAAATCTTTACTTAATATAGCAACATATCATAACTTTATGACACTCACATTATTTTACCATTTATGCACATATTTTTTTAATTTCAATTATTTGTTTATAAAAATGTAGTATATTCTACAATCTTTGTGCAACATTTAAAGAGGAAAAAATTAATAGGCCTTATGAATAAAAAGTAAGCAATTGCTTTTTCTTAAAATTTCGGAACTTCTACTCAAATTTCTTTGAATAAATCGAGTAAAAGGTCTGAAATTTTAAAGAAAACGCAATTGCTTAGTTTTGATTCATAAGATCCAATGTACTAAAATTGAGGAATGAGCTACAAAACTGCATACTTTAGATATTTCTGAAAAATTTAATTAAAAAGCTCGCTTTTTTGACGAAAGTTTGTTGATTTTATTTAAATGTTGCACAAAGATTGAAACTTGGAATCATATGGTTTTTGTCAAAGAATATACTATATTTTTATAAATAAATAATTAAAATTAAAAAAATCAAGATACTTGGTCAAATCTTGTCAGTATATGAGTATCGTAAAGTTATGATTAGCACTATACTATGTATGTATTTCAATTATTTTCTTCCATACAAACAATTCGAGAATGTTGCACAAAACATATCGAGGGCTTATATTCAATACCCTCTATCTGCAGTTTTCACAAAAACTACTTTTGAGATGTTAGAACCCATCTGGGACTCACCTTTCCATCACTGATGTTAATTATGACTTTGCAATTTAAAAGTAAAGGCCCGTCCACATAGAACTTTGGCGTTGCGTTGGCGTTGGCGTCGCTTCAACAGCTGACTATGAATGCATGAATTCAAATGCAGCCGTCCACATAGCCAAAATTCGACAACGCTCACGCCAACACAAAGCAAAAAGATGGTCAACTCTCAACTTTTCGAGTGCGTCGCTCGTCAGCTGTTGCAAATAAATAAAATTATATAGCCATTTTAAAGTTTAATTCAACTTATAGCTCTTTTCCACCAAAAGCTTAACTGCAGTTAAGAGGTCAGATAAGTTTAAGTATTTTGACATGGAGTAATTGGCAAGGTCTAATTCTTACTACATATTTGCATTTTTTTTTCATTTGCTTGCACTTAAGATGAGCAAATACTCCAATCGATTTTCCAATAGGCATAAACTGCAGTTAAAGCTTGGTGGAAATTAACTATTAATTAGAGAAATTTCTATGGTATATTCTCCACTTTTAAAGTATGAAACTGTTGTGAACGCAATATCGAATAGCTTGCAGCGAGAGCATACTAGAAAAATTTAGAGGATGATTAAATTATCAGAAAAAGTTATTGAACGCAAAATTAGTAAAAATTGCGAATTACGCCATTTTGACACTCTCTGGTGGCTGAGCTTTGTCGCTCAGCCAAATATTTTCATAAAAATAAAAAAAGAGTCATTGAATTTAAATTGTTCAGCCATATTTTCATTTCACTAATTTTGTTTCATTAACACTCTTTAACACTTTGTCTACACTCTTTGTCTACATCTAAATTTGAAACACATCCTTATTTTTTACTCCTGCAAGTTACTGCTAGTAAAATTTTTACTTGCAAGAATGCAATTGTCATCAAAATGTCAAACTTTTTATTCGGAATTTTTAGAAAAATTTTCGGTATGCTCTTTTGTAGCCCGTTGTAGTATAATAAATTGCAAGTTTCAAGCAAAATTCAGCTAAAAATTACTGCTGATTTAAAAAAAAAATTTTTTTTTTGTCGAATCATTTTTCTGTTTTTTTTTTGTTATAGAATGAGCTATATTTTAAATGAAAATTAATGAAAAAGATTTGTAATGGAAAACACTTTGAATACATATTGTGAAAAAACTAAATTACGAATACTTCTGTGAGTGACTGTATGTAAGGTCTAATCCGCTTAATAGACATATAACACCGAATCTCAAAAGTTACCAAATTTAAAAATAAAATTTTTAAATTTAATAAAGAAAGAAAAAATAACCAATTTTGGTAAAAAATTACGAAAACGGCAACCCGCTGGTTGTTATTTCATAAATCTTAAAACTTAAATCGATAAAATTGCTTCTATATTGTTTGAGAAGCTCTCCTACCATAAAATAAATAATAAATAAATGGGTTTGAAGCCTACTTTTTTATTTAAAGTGGCGTTTTTATTTTTCCTCTCTGACGTCAGGATTTATTTTAAAGGAGTTTGTAATTTCAAAGATATGATTAATTCCAAAAATTATTTAAAAAACTCAATGCAATGTAGAATAAAAATATGGGTACCAAATGCAAGAGGAAATTTCTTTAGAATTAAAAAAAAAAAAAAAATTTTTTTGATTTCACAAGGACGAATAGGTAATTTTTTAAGCTGATGAAGTTAAAAGGACGAAATTCGAGGAAGTTATCGAATTTATATGAGTCCTTAAGATATAGTTTTTTCAAAAACAAATATTGCGAAATTTTAAGGATAAAATTTTGAAAGGACATTTTCAATACTTACCAGTCCTTCTGCATCAAAAACTTGAATCTATTTCTACGGGACTTCCTTTTTAATTTAACACCCATACTTCTTCTCTAAGCACATTTCTCTGAATTTTTAAAATCATTTTTAAATTACTGACGTCAGAATTACAGACAAAAAACGCAATTTTACTATATTTGGACCATGGTTTCGCGATTATATTGATATTTGTGTTTAAAATTTACTATCGCGCGGTATTATATTAATTATTAGATAAAAAAGAAATTTAGCTAATACTGGTCAAGAAAATCCCGAAAATCCCGAGATGATTTGCCAAGAATCCCGGGATTTTTGGGACCTTGAAAAGGCCGGGTGCCCGGGATCCCAGTATAGACATTCTTAGTATGTATGCTTGTGGTACGCATGTATGTATGTATATCTAAGATTTAAATTTTAAAGGTACATTTAAATAATACACTATCAATTGAAACCTTTCAATAACTACTTCTTTGTAAACTAAAAAACTTCTCGAAATTTTTACCTCAGTGATGGTTGGCTTGCAAGCGGCAGCCAGCCACTTGGCGACAATTACAAAAATATTTATTCACTTTTAATAACTTAAGTAAAGTTGAATTGGAAAAGTTTATGACCGCGACGGCATAGAAACAGGTCATGCCGTTCAGTTTGTGGCACAAAACTTGTTTGCCTCACACACGCTATATTTACCTGCTGGAATGTGGTAAGTCCTGACTGGAGCACCAAACAAGTATCTGCTATCTAATTGTCGGCCGGTCATTTGTGTCCACCATTTACGGTGCCTTTTTATACATATTTTTTTTTTGTTTTTAATTTAGTTAAGTAATGTTGGAAGTCATGAATACCTACATTTGTGTAAATGCGTTTTTTTCACAAAATCCATACACTTAATGGTTTTACATCATAAAAACTTGGTTTATCTTTCACTGTTGAAAGGCGCACTTTTGTTAATGATAGATATGGTTCTTTAAAAAAAAAAAATAAATAATCAAGCGGCTTATGCAAATGTGTTTCGCAAAACTGCTTACCAACAAATCTTTGACCCCAAACAAACTAGACAAACTTGTTATCTTTCCAAAAGTCGATTTTTATTTGTTGTTTGCGATACATTTTGCTGAAGCATTCATTATAAAATCTCTTGAATGATTTTTGGCCACGACTATCGCTATCTTCTACATACACATGTAGCATGTTGTATGTCTGTAGCTATACGGTATGTACATATGTAATTGTTGAAGTCCAGCTGTCGTGGAGACGATTTGGGTATTGTATTTGAGTAACAATAGTTTTTTTCGAGCTGCTTACATAAATAACGTTTTTTAAAAACAGATGTATCTATTGTATACAGGGTGTCCTACACCTAGACCACTCGTCCACCCCCACTAAAAGGGTACGAAATCATTTTTATTGAAAAACGCAAAAATATGCCTTCCACATCAGAGATGCTCTGTCTTTTGATGGTGTGACCGATTACCGGTTTCGACCGGAAGTGGGTTAAACTGATCGGAAGTAAATTTTTTTAAGTAAGGCATACATCCTATTACTAAAGATTCGGTTTCTGTGGACAAAAATACATAACTTTTGTCTTTATATGTCAATATTGTCTATGGACTTCCGGTTAAAATAATGCACTTCTGGTCTGCTTAACCCACCTCCGGCTGTCACTAACGAGATCTGAGGTTTTGCAAGCATAAGGAGCTCCTTTGATCGGCACCGGTCCATCCGGAGGAGAACAGAGGCGTCCCTAGTTGCTCCATATCCGTGTTTCAATTGTGCCTTTTCTTGCCCAAATTAGCCTTGTTAAGAGCTCAGAGTATATCCTAACCTTCCTAACTGACGTCACACTCTTTTGCAGTGAGTCTACCGTTTCCTTGATAGCATTTATTTCCACCTGAAAGATACTGCAGAAGTCCGGAAGC
>NW_023458561.1:63277715-63279696 GCF_013731165.1 Rhagoletis pomonella | reverse complement strand
GTTGGTTGGTTGGTTGCAGTGCTTCCTAGTCGCTGCCCAGGATACAATTAGCGCATTATTGCGCCATTTTGATGCACTTCTCGCGGGGGATAAATATCTTGTCTGTGCTATGTGTCTATGTTGCTAGGTCGAACCATTTCGACTCTCTAATGAATCTGCCGATTTCGCTAATGGTAGCTCCTGATAGGTCGGTTAGTTCAGCTATTAGATGTTTCCCTAACGTCTTGTGTCTAATGTTCAAAAGGCCTGGACATTCATCAGGAAATGCTGGACACTTTCTTCGCTATCTTCTAGTTGACAGCTGCGGCAAATCATATTATGGGGTAGACCTATTTTTGCCGCATGTTTGCCTATGGGCCAGTGGCCTGTGATGGTTGCTAAAATTCTGAATACCTCTGGCCTTGATCTGCTAAGCAGGTCTAAGGTTTTCGCCCTGTTATAGTCAGGCCATAGTTTTCTCGCTATCCTACAAGTCTGTATATCTGACCACCTGCGTCTAGCCAGTTCAAGGAAATGCGTAGTAATCTCTCTTTGGACTACTCCAAGAGGGCAACCCAGTGCCACTGCCTGGGATTCATCCAAACCGGCTCCTGCCTTCGCCAACTCATCCGCCTTCTCATTGCCTTCTATGTTCCTATGTCCGGGAACCCAGACAAGAGAGACGGTATTTGACTGAGACACTGAGCGCAATATTACTTTGCATTCCCCAACTAGCTTGGATTTGGTAACCGGTGACGCTATTGCCAATAGCGCCGCCTGGCTGTCAGAATATATTGTTGCTTTACTGCTGTGTCCAACCCTATTGCCTAGGATTTTGCAGGCTTCTAGGATCCCTAGGACTTCCGCTTGGAAGATGCCAGTGTAGTCTTCTCCAGACAAAGGCTCCGTTTAATAAAGCCAATGAAATTACTTTGAGCGAGAGACCTCACCTCTTACCAATTGCTCGCCTACGGCAGTACAAGCCAACCGACGCTCTTCTTGCCCTTTCCTCAATGTTATGCTGCCACGACAGCTTCCTGTCTAGAATCAGGCTTAGGGACTTGACCCTGTTTGAGGGCTGCAGACGGACATCCCCGATCTAGGTAAGAGCCACATCGGATATCTTGTACTTCTCGGTGAACAAGAAAAGTTCCGTCTGGGATTTGTTGCGAGTCCGCAGTTGCCCGCCCACCTACTTACCTGGTTCAGGTAGCCTTGAGTCAGATCAAACGGGCATCTAGAAATTGTCCCTTAACCAAAAGTGCCACATCATCTACATATGCGAGCACCCAACAGCCCCCTTTTTCCAGTTCCTCTCGAAGGTCGTTTAAAACCGCAATCCAGAGCAGGGGAGAGAGAACACCGCCTTTCGAGGTGCTCCTTCTGACGCTACGCTGAGTGCAAGCGCTCCTCCACTCCGGCCTTATTATGTTTCCACCCCCAACTTATGAAGAGACTTGACAATTGCCTCCGGAATGACTTTGCATAATCTTTATAAGCGAAGACTTCCACTATACACTTTACTAATGTTTGTAGGGCGGTATTCACCGACCTTACGTAGCAATAAGCATTTTCAGCTTCGGCCTTCGGGATGAACGCAACCCTAACTACCCTCCAAGCCTTGGGGATGTACTCGGTCCTCATACAGTTCGCATAAATTGGAGCGCGACGCTTCCAGAGCCTTTTCCAGCTGTGCAGGTATGATGCCATCGGTTCCCGAGGATTTCAAGGGTTTGAACGGATTTATCGCCCAGCCCATTGAAGATCATCCAGAAGGGCGAAGAGGGAGGTGTAACCTCCGTAGAACCCTTTAACATCTCCTCGCTGCTATTTGTCCAATTGCCTGTTTGTTTTAGTTTCATTTTTTAGAATCGTCAATCCTGAAAAAGTGTTGAAAATTTAGAAAATACTTTCACTACTTTGTTTTTTTTTTAGTGCTGCCTTTTATCAAACATTAATGCCGAATTTCCACTAGGCATTGAAATGACAAAAAATTTGAGGC
>NW_023458561.1:63276114-63277615 GCF_013731165.1 Rhagoletis pomonella | reverse complement strand
CACCTGAAAGATACTGCAGAAGTCCGGAAGCCTGAGCATAGTTTTTTTGATGGAGACATCTCCACCAACCCTGCCGCCAAGTTTTCATTTTTCATCAAATATAGGTAGAGAAGGACTACTTAGAGCCATTTCGGAGGCGCAGTAATCTGCCTGGTCAAAGTACTCCAGAACACCAGAGTGTTCAGTTATGTAGCCAGTTAACCATCCGGTTTCCCTGAACCGAATAGCAGTTCGTGCTGCGACAATTTGCTATGTTCAACATCACGTTACGCGCCAGTGTAGTTACGGTTGTTATTGCCAATTTGAGCTATCTGCTGTAGACGCTCCAGATACTCAACCAGTGCAGTCTTCTCCCGTGAGTTCCACCAGACAAAGGCTCCGTTTAATGAAGCCAATGAATTACTTTGAGCGAGAGACCTCACCTCTTACCAATTGCTCGCCTACGGCAGTACAAGCCAACCGACGCTCTTCTTGCCCTTTCCTCAATGTTATGCTGCCACGACAGCTTCCTGTCTAGAATCAGGCTTAGGTACTTGACCCTGTTTGAGGGCTGCAGACGGACATCCCCGATCTAGGTAAGAGCCGCATCGGATATCTTGTACTTCTCGGTGAACAAGAAAAGTTCCGTCTGGGATTTGTTGCGAGTCCGCAGTTGCCCGCCCACATACTTACCTGGGTCAAGTAGCCTTGAGTCAAATCAGAAAGGGTATCTAGAAATCGTCCCTTAACCAAAAGTGCCACATCATCTACATATGCGAGCACCCAACAGCCCCCTTTTTCCAGTTGCTCTCGAAGGTCATTTACAACCGCAATCCAGAGCAGGGGAGAGAGAACACCGCCTTTCGAGGTGCTCCTTCTGACGCTACGCTGAGTGCAAGCGCTCCTCCACTCCGGCCTTATTAGGTTTCCACCCCCAACTTATGAAGAGACTTGACAATTGCCTCCGGAATGACTTTGCATAATCTTTATAAGCGAAGACTTCCACTATACACTTTACTAATGTTTGTAGGGCGGTATTCACCGACCTTACGTAGCAATAAGCATTTTCAGCTTCGGCCTTCGGGATGAACGCAACCCTAACTACCCTCCAAGCCTTGGGGATGTACCCGGTCCTCATACAGTTCGCATAAATTGGAGCGCGACGCTTCCAGAGCCTTTTCCAGCTGTGCAGGTATGATGCCATCTGTCCCCGAGGATTTCGAGCCCATTGAAGATCATCCAGAACGGCGAAGAGGGTGGTGTAACCTCCGTGCGTTGTCCCAACGATGATTTCTCCTGGGGAAGAAGAATTACCATCAAGGGGAACCCTTTAACAACTCCTCACAGCTCTTTGTCCAATTGCCCGTTTGTTTTAGTTTAATTTTTTAGAATCGTCAATCCTGAAAAAGTGTTGAAAATTTAGAAAATACTTTGACTACTTTGTTTTTTTTTTTGTGCTGCCTTTTATCAAACACTAATGCCGAATTTCCACTAGGCATTGAAATGACAAAAAATTTGAGGC
>NW_023458561.1:63274986-63276014 GCF_013731165.1 Rhagoletis pomonella | reverse complement strand
ATACCGATCACATAGCAGTGAAAATCACTTAGATTGGTGCCATATAAAGTATATCTTCCATATATAAGTATGTAAATCCTCTATCGATGTATTCAAAAGCAGTAATCTGTCAAAGTAAAATTTGCAGATGTTCATGAAAGGTATGAAGCCTTCGGCATAGCCGAAGACAGCGCTGCTCTTTCTTGTTTTAATTGAGACATAGGTACTCACTTTTTTTTGGTTTTCCATTTAAAATGTTCTTTTAAATAACTATTCCAACTTTATAAAAAAAATTCACTTGAAACTTAAAAAATAAACAGGCTGCGCAAACAACGTGTCAATAACGTTTTGAAAGTGTAACTTTGTCTAGTTGCTGTCTAACGGTGTTTTCATCTTACAAAAAAATCCCAAAATTTTCATCTTTACATTCATATTCAACAATTTTTATTGAGCTCGAGGCCGTTTTTTAATGAAAACTTATTGTGGAAAAGCAACAATAATTTGAATAATTTTTTGTAAAACAAATCGGGAAGTACATATCGTCCCCCGCATGCCAGAAACATGAATGTGTAAATTTGTTTTTGTTATTTTATGGCCTTATGACAATTATATTCAACAATTTTTATTGAGCTCGAGGCCGTTTTTAATGAAAACTTATTGTGGAAAAGCAACAATAATTTGAAAAAATGGTAGAAGTGATAGCTATTTCGGAAATCACCACATTTTCTCATCAGACTTCTTTCAGTAGGATTCGAACCGACGATCCCACTTACTCAGCCAGTTGCCTACGCACTGTGTTTAGTTTGCCTTGTTAATTCTTGTTGCTTATTTTCACTGTTTCACTTGCTAAGCCAACTACAATCAAGCGCAGCTATTCCGCTGCAATTCACTTGATCGTGTGGTTGTTGGTTTCGTTGCTTTTGTTAATATTTTCTAATATTAGAATGTTTAACTTTTAGGTGTGCTCACACACCTGGGATCAGTGGGATCGTCGGTTCGAATCCTACCGAAAGAAGTCTGATGAGGAAATGTGGTGATTTCCGAAATAG
>NW_023458561.1:63258830-63274886 GCF_013731165.1 Rhagoletis pomonella | reverse complement strand
TTAAAAAATGCCACGTGGAAATGAATTTAATGACAATTTTTTTTTTTTTAAGTAATAAGAATATTTTTTAATGTCCAAGTTGGTTTGTCCAAAAAATTCTATTGGAACTGAGTATCATTTTTTAGTGCCAATGCATCAAAAATAAACTTCTCGTAATACTCCTAAAAACCTTTAGAACAAACAAGAACACTGGGAATTTACACGAAAACAAAAACTGCGATTAGATAAAAGAATATCGAAAAACCCAGCGTTACAGAGGTACGTACACGTGTATGTACATTTGTAGTTCCGAACGTATGTACAGTGGCGGGAATATAAATAGGTACCCGAAATTTTAAATATTTTTGGCCATATTTCTTTTGTTTATTTTATGTTTATTATTTTTATGAAAGTATAGCGCACTATCTAACAAAAAAACAATGTTAGTCCGAATTTCAAAATTTATGAATATTCGACAAGTTTCATCAAAATTTTAAATTCTTTGCACATTTACTGCCCTTTGAAGACAAGAGGACAAAAACCTGCTCTTTTATAGGGTTGAGTGTAACATCAAAAATAAATTTCGTACCGGGTGAGGGCAACATTTTTTTGGTAGAAACGAAATCACCATTAGAAAACAATTTGGTATGCAATTTTGTAGCCCACTACATTTTAGTTGAATAAAGAAAGTGCAAGTTTGAAGTAGCTAGAACTTATCGTTGATGTTTGGCAATTTTGTTTGCTAACGGCGCACAGTGTTTCGATACTATACTATAAAATGACTTAGGTGTAAATAATTGATTTTTCCCCAATGCAAAAAAGAGGCCGAAAAGCAAAAATTAAGAAGATCAAAAATTACATATATTTGCAAAGTCGCGCGCAAAGATCAAATTATTTATTCTAAAACTACATAAAATTCTCTAAAACATTTGTCTAATTACAAGACCTGGCGGACCGGTACTCACACTTTTTTTTACTAATAATCTTTAGCATCTACATTTCAAAGTAAATTTTTTTGGTAAGAAAAATAGGAAAGTACTAAATAAAATTTAATGGGCTACAAAATTACATACCTAGCATTTTGTACCAAGTTCAAAATTTTGACTAACATGGTTCTTACAAATTAAGGGGTTAGAATCAAAAGGATCTAAGTAGGTCTGATATTTTTTTTTTTTTTTTAGATAATTAAGGTTACGGTTGATTACTTGTTGTACATTCTGGGTAAATGCATTTGAAATGATTCTTGCCTAAATAAATGCAGGTTAATTAACTAATTTAAATGAATGTTACTCTTTGTCACCAAATACACACTATATTTAACTAACAAATTTGGGTATAACTTATATTTTCAAAAAATGTCACTAAGACCCTTATGATTCTAACCCGTTCAAATATAAATATTAAATATTAAATAAACAAAAAACAAAGTAGCCAAAACTTGTTAAAATGTCGCATCTCCATTTGTTTGCCCGCCACCGTATATACTACATAGATATATTAATTAACCTTTTAGGCCCGCAACTTCTTTCTAACATAAATAATTATATAATTATCATTTCCATTAAATTTTTCTTTTAGCACGGTTTCGATCAATCATTTATTCGCGGAAATAATCTTGTTTTAATGCGACAAGTGTCAATGTTGGCTGATAATGATATCATGTAACATTCTTAGTACATGTATTCAAATTTATTTCAGCAAAAAATCAATTAACTGCTGATTAATATATGGGATTTATATTTAATCACAACATACTCCTTAAAAGGGTTTTTATTCGCAGTCATATTAGACAATTAATATGTAGTACTAGTACATACTTTACATACATATATATATATACATATGTTTTCAGAGAACTAAAGTTACGCCAAACGAACTCTTATGATCCCATTATTTATGTATTAAAATTTAACGTCAAAAAAAACTATGCGAACTCTCACACATCTAGTCAAAGAAATGATCTTTTCAGCGCTCAAAACATCGAGTTGATGGGTCTGATGTGCATGGTAGCAAACCATCTATATATTTGAAAATAATTTTAATGTTAAATACAATCGATGATCGCTAATCGATAAAAATTTCAAATAACAAATACCAGTTGGGATGACAGTGACAATAGTTAGTTTAGAATCTGGTCGCCGGGGACCAGTAGGGCGCAGTGGATGAGGCTGCGGTCGACTGAAAACACAGCACTCCGGACAGCGACCGCATGTCTTCTGATGTCACCAGAACATCACCTGCATGACGAGGCGCAAATGCTCCCCATAAAGGAGCACAACACAATGTAGTACTGCAAGCAGTTCTTAGTAGGGAGCCACAGACGTGGACACCCGAAGAGACACTTGCTTGCAGAGGAGCCCTCGCCAAGGCATGTCAGAAGGCATCCATACGAACTGGCGGACGAAGTCCATTGGTTCATTAAGCAACCTCTGGACCCGACAGCATATCGACAGGCCCTGAGCGGCATTCCCGTTTATTGAGCTTGACGACAACGAGCTTGCGTCACTTCAAAAATATTGCACACTTTTTTGAGACACCGTTAATTAGATATTGTCAAGGTAAAATTATTTTATTTATGTATGCACATACTAAGAGCTTTCATTCATGCATGTAAAGTAATTATTATGAAGTAAACCACTAAAGAGGAACTCCCTCCGACCAGCATGTGGCAAATCGTGGCCACATAAAAGAAACACCAATATACTATTACGTTGTACGTTGGAGGTGCTTATTGCCAACCTTTAATAATAACTGAAAATGTAGTGCCACTATGTATATCGCTACCTAAGGGTGAAAAGGTCTTAACTCAACTTTTTCTAAAATTTAGTTTTTGATGCAGGATGACAGATAAGGCCACAAACTACATCCATTTTTGGTCTCTCCTGAATAATTTCAAAAAATGGACTTGGCACCTTTTCACCTTTAAGTGACAATATATGTATGTATATTTATATGTATACAATACATGCTTTAATTCTTCCTTGGCACGCGATCAAAATTTGAAAATACTTCTAACAATATTAAACGTTAATGCATACACGCGCCCACATGCCATCTACCATATTTTCACATACTTAGACACATTTTTATAAGTATATGTAGTACATGAACATCTACATACTTACAAACCCAGTAGTTATTTACAGGAGCTAAAAGCCCTCCCTGAGAGTAAAGAGGCCTTCCACTCTGCATTCCTTCCTTTTTCGTATAGATTGGACGGCTTCTGCTTTCGCTGCCCATAAAATGGCTTCCAGAAAAGCTTTTGTAGGACGTATGTACTGCAGAAGATCTTTTGGTGGAGTTCTTCTAAAGTTGATTCTTTAGTTTATTTAAAAAAAAACAGTATTCCTTCCTCATGTACTTATTTAATCTTCATATGTTTTTTACTACTTACAATGCATTTCGAAGTTTATTTGTAATGCAGGGAAACACTTTTTTCAGTCCTTCTTGGCTAAGCCTTTTAGAATGGCTTCACTTAAGAAGGCCTACCTAATTTATCTTCTGGCAATGTAGAAATAGTTAAGCGCACGTGTAAATCGCGGCACCTATATCATTTACTAATGTATGCTACCGATTTCTTTTTGAAAATTCTCTCCTATTTTCATTTTTCTTCCTATTCAAAAATTGCATTCAAATAAAAAAATAAATAAAAATTTACTATGATAAAAGGATTTAAAATGGCAGCGGAAGGTTTACGTCAGTGTCTACTGCTGTGGAGCGTCGACTATTGGAATCTAGAAGGTAATCAAGCATGCACACAACCCGCCAACCAACCATTCTGCTATAGTACCTGGTATATAACATCCTGCCCACATTTACTGCATACAATCAATTCGTAAATCAATTTATTCGTTTGATTACTTTTTCAAATTTGAATACGTTATACCCTTGCGTTTTTCCGTATGTATGTTTCACTTTTGATTCGTTTGTGAGTTTGTTCCTTTGCACTGTTATCCTTTGAATTGTATTTAGTTTCATTGTTATAGTTTTATATGCATTGTTATGCGCAGTCAGTAACTCCGCCCACTTCCTAATTTCTTTACTCGACTCGATGGAGAAGCAATTTTCACATGCAAATCGACAGTCGCCTTTAGTTTGACTGCAGTGAATGCATTTGTGTTTTGTTTTTTTTTTTTTTTGATAACTTTTGTTTATTTAATTTATTCATATAATTCTTTGGAAATGCAATGATTTAATAGATGATGTCTTAGTTTTTCAAATTTGCATATTTTTTTATTACAATATCTTTTATTTTCTATCATTATGCATTAATTCATATCTCATTTCTGCATATAAATAAATATTTAATGCAAATAACTGTGCATTTTTCTTACGCGACTACTGCTTTATTTGTTATTTATTTATTTATTTATTTGTATTCCCTTTGTATTTTATTTATTCAGTTATGGCTGACAGTGTTTTCAAGTCGCGTGACATTGGCTTGCGTGCCCAGAAGAAGATCCTCTCGCGCATGGCCACCAAGAATATAGCGAAAACATTTATTGATGGCACAACCGCATCGCTGCTTGATAATTTATATCGCCTTTGTAAAATGCATGTAAGTGCGCTCCAATCAACTTTTGCTTACCATCTATCTACACCAACCTACATACATATGTTACATACATACTATATAGCAATTACTATGTGTGAGAACTTTTTACTCGAAGATGCATATTAATATGTAGTACAGATTCATTTCATTCACTAATCATTAACTTTACAATTATATTCACATATGTATGCATACGCAATTATAGACGGGTAACAAAGTCAAAGCGGAGAAGCTGATAAAGAATATAATTAAAATCGTTATCAAAATTGGTGTCCTACATCGAAATAATCAATTCAGCACCGACGAACTGAAGGACGCGGAAGTATTTAAGCGGAAGTTTCAAGTAAGTGATGTCAATTGGAATAAAAATGATTACAATTATATAGTCGTTACATACACCTGCAATAAAATTTAATATATTGGCTTGCATACGAAAGTATCGGTGTGAATTTATTGAAATATGTAGGCAGGTACTTGAAAGTTTGCTAAAAGTATTGTATGGAGAAAATTCAGGGACTTGTAGTCATCGGAAAGCATTCAAAGTTATTGGGCTGTGTGAATAAAAGCTTAGCAATTCATCTGGCCCATTGATTCGACGGCCGATACATTTTAATGTTAAAAAGAACTACCAAATTGTTCAACAGCTGCTTCCAAGATTATTGCTGTTGTTGTAGAACAGGATGCAAGCCTCCAGTTGTCCTGCCGGTTCTCATCTTTATGCTCCGATCCTGAAAGCTGTATTTTGGGACGATTTATCGTAGAATTGTTGGCGCCGTCGACGTTGACATTGCGGTTTAGGCCATTTTCGTTTACTGATGTTGTGAAGAGTGCGGCGGAGGATTTAGCCGCAGAAATTTGCAGTTTTCTGGCGGTAAAGAATCTTGCATGGTCGGAGAAAAAGCCAATAATCTTTTCGTAAAGATTTTCATGTGTGTAGATTAAACAGCATCAGGAAAATGACGCCACTTTGGGGGACAACTGGCATCCACACAGATAAATGAGCCGTTTATTTTACCTGTTTCTGAAGGCGTCTGTTATTCGTTCAACTTCATCAACCAAAGGTAAAAAGTTTTTTTTTCATTAGTTTATGACGGTAGAACAATCTACAGATGCATTCAGTTAGAAGTAAACAACCATTTAAGCGGGAAAGGTGGACGAGACTTATGACAGTTTAAAAATAAAATTGTACGCCGACTCCGAACGGCGATTGTATTTTTACGAGAAGCTGTCTTTCATGGCAGAACTACAGAAGAAAAAACCCTGTTTTCTAATTTTTTTTTTTGATTTGTGCTTTGACCAGGATTTGAACCCAGGCCACTACACCACAGCGACCGCCATGTTTTTTTGTTTTTTTTTTTACTTTTTATATTTTTATTTGTTTACGACGAACGACGTCGGGTGCTCTGCTTGTATTAAATAAATTTTCTCCTTCTAGAATACCCAACTCTCGGTGATTTCCTTCTACGAAGTGGATTACAGCTTCGATCTGCCGTATCTGCAAAAATCCATTGCCGAATCACATGCCGCCCTCAAGTCAATTGTTCAACGCCACCTCACCGACAAGTCTTTAAATCGCATCGATGAAGTATTTGATTTTTTTGGTGATGCTTCACTCCTTGAAACCGCCTTCAAACCCGATTCGCCATATCGTGAATTAATGGGAAAAATCGTCAGCGATATTAATACTGCCATGGAAACAGGAGATATGTAAGTGAGTGTGCGCGGCATAGGGCCGCCATTTTTTTTTTTTTTTTTTTGTAAAAGACACTATAATTCGCTTTAGACTCATCACATCTCTCGTCCAAAGGACTGCAAAGTACAGAAAAGTCCGAAATATAGTGAAAGGCTTAAATGATATCTAGGTCATTAGAGAATTGCAACAACAAACCAAAAATAAAGTAATGTAATAAATTAAAGAACTTTTATCGAATACGCTTGTTTTAATTTATATGTATGTAATAAAATAAAAAGAAACCTGTCGATCGATGATGATAACGGCAAAATAATGAAATGCGCACTGTTGTATTGTGACGTGTTTGATGATGGCGTTCATGACGATAATGGTGATGGTGTAGATGTCGCATGATTGTGCTAATAATGCACGTACATACATTGTACTTTTGATGCTATTGTCTAAGCATTCTAATGTTAACGTCGTTATTGATAATGACCAATGATAGCACTGACGATAATATTTATTATATAGAACTAGCAAATCTGACAATTGAATTTTTTATCGATTGTTTTTCTATAGTGATATTAAGTAAAAAAAAATATATAGAAGCACAGAAACTCTTACAAGCAAAGAATTTGCGGCAGTGCTGAACAAGAAACAAATAAAATGAATGTAAATGAAAAGAAAGTGAGAGATACATATGTACATTAGGGTGGTCTTTAAAAAATCAAATGTACGATTTTTTCCAGTCTCATCCCTTCAATCGGTAATAGCACACTGTCACATGTCACAGATATCACTATAAATTTTGGTACCGATTGGAGACGGTTGAGGCGTGTCGCACAGGGCGCAAAGTGCAGACTCCTATATAGAGACTCGAAAAATTTAAATTATTTTTTTTTTTTATCTACTACCCAAAAAGGGGGTAAAGGGGTCAAAGGCCAGATGCCTCTATGGACTCAAAACATTAAAAATATTTTTTGTAACTCAATACCCAAAATCGATACTACTAAAGTCGAGGATATCACATTTAAATTTTGGTCCCGATTGGAGTCGGTTAAGCCGTCTTCAAAGGGTAATCTGAAGTTTGACCCCTGTGCGACACGCCTTAACCGACTCCAATCGGGACCAAAATTTTGTACGTGATATCTGCGACTACGGTAGTATCGATTTTGGGTATTGGGTGAAAAAAAAATAATCTTAATGTTTTGAGTCTCCATAGAGGAATCTGAACTTTGCCCACTGTGCGACACACCTTTACCATCTCCAATCGGGACCGACCAAAATTTATGTGAATGTGATATCTTCGACTATAGTCGCATCAACGTAAGTGTTGAGGCTTAGAAAATTTGATTTAAGAATTTGCTTCCTACATTTAAGGACCACCCTAATTTAATTAAATTTTTAATTTAAATTTAATTTTTTATGATATGGAAAATAGGTTTGTTCGTCGAGCAAAAAATTTGTACGAATTTGTACAAATTATCACGATTTTTGCCCAAATCGCGTTCGTGCAGACCAAAAAATTATCCAACACTCAAAAATTGTGAGAGCAAAGTGACAGTTCTCTTGGAGAGAAGTTGCAAATTCTTGCTGGAAAAAATTTTGCCAGCAAGAATTTGCAAACACGAAATACATGTGGTTGTGGTGCATGGTTGCATTTTTGTCTACAATAATTTGAATAAATTAGTTCGTTAAATTTAAAAATTTATAAACACGAGCGATTTTTTTATGAAAAAAGGAAGTAAATAATTGTTGATATAATTAATTTAGTTAATTCCAATGATTTGAACTTAATTCGGCTGAAAAAAATGGTATTCGCAATCGGAATGCAATTGCAACCAGAGTCGATTTAATAATCCCGACAGCTAGTACGATGAAGAAATTGAAATGTATGTTAAAGAAAGTCAGAACAACAAGAAATATACATGTATATCCTGTTTTTGGCCATCCGAAAGAATTTTAAAAATTCTATAAAAATTGTTTATGTTTGAAATGCAACCGTGGACGCCAGCTGGCAGCGAAACTTGCAAATTCCTGCAAATTTGCGTTCGTGCAGAAATTTGCAAGTTTCTCAACATGAGAGAGAATTTGAGAGAGTTTTTTCTTACTCTCTGATATTTTGAGTGTTGGATAATTCTTGCTGGATTTTCGACGAACAAACCTAATATTTCTTTTATATTCAAGAAGATAAGCTTTGTTTAAGGGAGATATAATGGGTATACTTTTCGAATACCATATGAGCATGCAATATAATACATTTCGCATACAGTAAACCTTTCCAACAAAGTGGAAACATTTGTTGAAATACTTTTTCATTATAAAAAAGCAAGACGGAAGCAAAACAAAATACATCTAATTTTTGTATTATTATAATCGATACCACCTTATATGAATTAGCCTTGATTAAAACAGCGAAAATTAAAAAATAAATTTTGAAAAAGCGACTTCAAAGTTACGTTTTGTACGATGTTCTGGCAATGTGAAAAAAAAAGAATGCAGCTGGAAATGTATCTATGCGTAGGACTTGGTAAGGCTTATAAAATCCATTTGCACTCCCAAATTTAACGAGAATATTTTCCATACAAACAATGGAATTGCAATAAAAGTTGGCGTCCTGTCCTGTTCGATTAATAATCACTGTATCAAATGTCATGTTATTAGATAAGATTTACAAATGAAAAAATAAAATGGCATCGATGCACAAACGACACCTGTAACGGCCCAAGTTAGAAAAAAGACAAGTCACCAAATAAGTCATAAAAAGCAAGTTCCAATTTTTATTTATACTACGTGATAAGTACAAACAAACATGGAATAAAGATTTAAAAAAAAAAAAACATCTTCAAACGCCTTAGGGACATTTTTCAAAGTAATAGCTACTAATAAAAACAATATTAATAAACAAACAAGATAACCTAGACTTTGCTAATAGCTTGTACATATGTATGTTTGTATTCCAATATACTCAACTAAGCAAATGAACACTTTTGTATTTTCTATACTACATACATAAATGACTAAATATATGCGTTTACTTAAACTATGTTAAATAGTATATACATACATACTACAAATGTACGATTAATAAATCAAAACTTTTGGTACACCTTTTAGCCATTGCCATCAAATGTAATGTTGGAAAGATGAGCATTTGTTTGATTTGAATTCCTGTGCTGAAAACAGAACATACATACATACCTAATTATGTGGGTACATAATCCTACATCAATCGAGAATTCTCATGTGCAAAATACTATGGCATACTGTTTATGATAAGAAATATAAAAGCTTTACTTGGCCTAAAGTACTTAATCAAAAATAATGATATCACTGATTTCTTTTCAAACTGGAACTTCAGGACATACACATACGAGGGTATATTTTCTAAATTATTAATTAGCTAACTTTGATAATCGTTCTTGAGTTTTTTTTGGATTATCACACTTTTCTAGTAAATATATTTTCTGTTTTACAAAAGTGGTACAAATTCGCTGAAATTATTGACCCTGCTTGAATGTATGAAGTTTTGTAAAGGAAACAAAGTGTGTTATTAAAAAAAAAAAACATGCCCCGGCAATATATATACATATGTATGTATGTAATTTTAAAAAGAAAAGCAATGCTTCACATTCCTAAAAGCTACATATAAGAAATGTAGCATTTTTTGTTTAATATTGCAAAAGTAAACGCAACTGACCTTTCCATATCCAAAAGCAAACTAAAAAACATTCGTTTAAGAATTGTAACAGACATATCGTTTAAAGTCCTTTATTTGAATAAATTCTTATACATATGTATGTATGTATTAACTACTCAAATAATGTACTCGACTTAAGTTAATGTACTCGTATTTACCCACTGATATACCAACGATTATTATACGCATACACACGCACTATAACGCTATGAAATATATCAATATATGCATTTTGTATATACTCTATATAAGATTTTTACATTCCTTTGTGTAAAATAATTTTTTTTCTTACACTATTTTTGACCATACAGATTCTAAAATATGCCACACTAAACGGTTGCATTCTAATAAATAAATAAAATATTTATGTACAAATCAAATGTTGCGCATTCTACATTCTTACTATCAAATAAAGCCTTCTTAAAAAAAGGATAATTACGTAGACATATTTATTTTATGACTATTTATTAAATCGTATCAAATATATGTACTTACGTAAATAGTGCCGTGTTTGAAAAGTCCTGTTGAAAGTTGGTTAACGGCAAGGGATTCGATTACATTTGCATACTTGCGGTTTTAGTTTCCTTTAATAGCCAGTTGTGGAATTTTAGTTTAAAACCTTCTAGTTACTTTATTTATTATCTTCAAATTAGTGTGCTGGAAATATTTGATATTTAAGTTAAACATTATTGTATTTGTTACGTGTTATATTATTCCGTTTTAAGTATCAATTTAGTTAAAATAAAAATATTTGAACACGAAAAATCTGAATTTTTAATGATAAAAAAAACTGAACTGAACTGAAAAGACTTCAATTCTCATATATAAATTTAAGATACGGGTAATAATTGGTATGGGACCACCCCTAGGGTACCGCATTTCCAATAAAAAAAAAAGAATTATCGAAAACGGTTCACATGGTCTAAAGTTCTTACAAGCTTGGTTTTTATCCAACGTCCCGGAGAGCTAGAGACTTGAAACTTTCAACTTGGCTCAGAACCCGATGCAAATGCAATATGAAATATACTAATTCATATGCAAGCTGACGCAGGTTTCGAATGCACCGTATTTATGGTCCGATATGATTCATATTTGGAAGTTATATTATTTACATGTTGGCCGATAGGTGGCTTAGCAAGTGAAATAGTGGAAATAAGCGACAATAATTAACAAGGCTAACTTAGCACAGTACGTAGGCAACTGGCTGAGTCAGTGGGATCGTCGGTTCGAATCGTACTGAAAGAAGTCTGATGAGGAAATGTGGTGATTTCCGAAATAGCTTTCATTGAAAACGGCTTCGAGCTCAATAAAAATTGTTGAACATATTAAGAACCTATATTAATTAAATGGAAGGAAAAAACTCCCAACTGAACGGTTACTTTTATTTTTTTTCCAGTTCAACATATTAAATCTTATCTTAAATTATATCCTCATTAATGAGAAACCCTTATTCCGCACGTTTTTCTTCCAAAACTTTGTCCCCAGATTTTCCTTGATCGGCAAGTCGTTGTTGTTTAAATAATTCAATAAGTTTTTCCGTTGCCGATTGTTCAACGTCAAGTGGACGCGATGCGGCTGCATTAGGATATGTCTCAAAATTAGCTTCTGGAGTACGGAGCGCAAAAGGCGTCCAAGGACCCTGTATAGAAGGTATATCGGTATGCCACATTTTACGTAAACGTAGTGAGCTGGAACTGCCGTTTTGAGTTTTTAGTAACTCAAGCCATTTGGAAATGTCATCTTTGGTGGCATTGCGACAGCTTAGCCATTCGCGATCACCATTTACTATCAAAGGGATAAGTTATTAGATTTTTATATGTTAAAACTTAAAAAATCATTTCATGCTCACAATATTCGCCAACAAGCACAGGCCCTCGGTGGCGGCGTGGTTTTACGTAAACCACAACGCCGGGGTTTTCTTTGGCAAAGTCAATGAGATGGTTTTCGATAAAATCTCTGTTTAAATATAAAAAAGAAAGTGTATTGTTAAGGTAAAAGAAATATGTAAACTGAATACCTCATGCCCCGGCTGGATCCATTGTTCTTACAGAATTTTAATGTAACGCGTTGCAATTGGCAAACATATCGGCCTAAACCGTTTTGAAGAGGCGCACGTGGAAATCCAGATTTAAGAAATATATGGCTATTGGACATTTTTTATGTTTCCTGAACTAACTTCTCCAAACGATGATGTTAAACACAGAAACAACAAAACTAACCTCGATGTTATTGAATAACTTGGGATCAGCTGCTGTGAGGGTGGTTCGTGGAAGAGTGGAGACGATGATTTGTTTTAGAGTAACTGCTACACATAAACCTTCTAAAAGTGATTTTACAGCTGCAAGTTGTTTGCGATTACATTGCTTATAGCCAAAGGATATCATAAAATATGTCTTATAAGTTTTTAATTTTACTTTTAATTTTTAAAATCATTTACGACATTTCATAATTTTGAAGAAATATGCCACCCTGTTGTGACATAACCAGAGAACGTAAACTTATACGTTAACGTTCTCTGACATAACCTTTTGCTATGAATTGACATTTTATAAGTCACATCTTTGGGTGGAATTCCTTGATTCTCACACAAAAAACTAGGATGAACTTTGCGAAAATCTTGCGCGCCTGTAAAGGGATGCAATGGCAGTTGTCGCGTGAGTATGCCTTCAAGTCGGACTTAAAAATTAAGTGGGTACGTCCAGAAAAAATACCATGTACCAAGCCTGAGAAGAGTGGAGATTTGGGCAAGTTGCCCCCGGTAAACGAAAAAGAATTCTTACTTGATTATAAGGACTCCAGAGAACTTCAAAGGTAAGTTAAGTCTTAGATGTACAACAAATGAAGTTTCATTATGAAAATTTTACAGCGCTGATCCAATAGTACAATCGCTTTTCCAACTTGGTAATAACCGCTGCGCGGATACTGCACGTTATTTACGAGAGCAGTTGATCAAAGAGGTTCAACGTCATCCGCTTGATTATGGTTCCATGGAAGCAAAACGTAAGAGTATTTATACACTTGTTGTTTGTTATCTTACTGAATTGATTGTTTACAGTGGCACGAATGACTGTAAGAATCCGCATTATGCAAGATGAACTTGAGCAATATCCCCGCAATACCAAATTGAAAGTCGCTCTGAAGGAACTTATTGATAAGAGAAAAAAGTTTTTGAAATATTTGCGTCGTTGGGACTATCGGCGATTCGAATGGATGTTGGAGAAGCTCGATTTAGTGTACAAACCTCCTCCAGCCGAATTCCATTGGATTACAAGAAAAGAATCGCTGCAAAAGCTCACAGACGCACATTGTGAAAAAATTAAAGAAGAACGGTTGGCTGAATATCGCAATATGTTGGACGAACAAAAAATTCCATTTTTGGAGGATGCCATCAAGAAAATGGAATTTGTGCGAAAAGAACAAATTGATTTAGAAATACCAGTCTCTGTAACGGAGGAGCAAATAAAGGATTTTAAAAGGGAACTAGAGGCGCTAAAATCAAAACGTGAAGTAAAGGTAGATAGCAAGAAATAAACAATAAAAATCAGTTCATCTTTAACAATAAAATAAAAGCATAAAAGTTTTAAATATGTATCAATATATAAGTTGTAACTGAACTAGTTCAATATCCGGACTCAAAAGTCATTGGGTCCTTCAATGGGTTATTTCGAGTTATTTCCCTAACCAAATGCATACCTCTCAAATCGACAGCTAAAAGCAGAAATGACCATCGTATAGAAATATAAACGAAGTTTATTTGCGCAAACACTGCGGCTTCAGCCTTAAATTCAAATACACTTCCTAGTTTTCATTTAAATTTAAATATACGAACCTATAATTAAACATTTACACAAATGGTGAGTTGCAATGAAGTTTGAAAAATTGGTAAATACGAATGCAATGTTGAACGGCAGCCAATGTATGGGAATCGAATATGCATTACTTAAATTCGGCTTCCAATGAATAGATGCAGATCGCAACAATTGTAGGAACTACCAAACTCGGTCTATTAAGCTATTATCCTGTGGTTTTTGATTCATTGTCGCCATTTGTTGATGGTAATTGCGCATTTGATTACTCCGTCGCGGCTGAGCTAAATACTCAAACATACTTTGAGAATGCTGTGAGAGCATTTTACTCAAATCACTGGGCATAGGATCTGTCCAAAAGAAATCATGATTTAACGCCGTGTCTGCATCTATACGTTTCTTTGGATCAAGTGTTAACAACTTATCTAATAGATCACAGCCATTAGGGTCCTTTACATAAGGACGCAAACGCTCCTTCACTCGACGTTTCTGATTTTTAGGTAACTCTGCAGACTTATACAACTCTAGTTCTTCCACACCGGGCCACACATCGGGAGTGAACGATCCACATAACTGAGAGATAAACGTAAGTTGCTGCTGCTCTGTATTGCCCTGCATAATGGGTGATCGCGTCCACATCTCAGCCATAATACATCCCGCACCCCACATGTCTACAGGTGGACCATAATTTCGGTCGCCCAGTAGTAATTCAGGTGGTCGGTACCACAAGGTAACGACCCTATTCGTATAACGATTTTTGATATCGTTCTTTGGTATACTAAATGCACGCGCTAAACCAAAATCTGCAAGTTTTAGCACACCATGCTTGGTAATAAGCACATTTGCAGCTTTCATGTCACGATGCAGAATCTAGGAAGGTCGTTTGAAGGATTATAAAAACACATTTTTTTGATTTATCTAATAAATACCTTGTTGCTATGTATGTAATATAGCCCATTTAGCAGTTGCTGCATAACCTTCTTGATTTCACCAAGGCTAAATTTTACATTTATATTCGACAACAACCCAGCCAAATCATGTTCACAAAAGTCAAAGACCAAATAAAATGTTGAACGATGGCCATTGCTTGCAGTGGCTTTAGTTCGACATATCTCGATGAGATTTACGACATTTTCATGTTTTAATAGCTGCAGTATTCGAATTTCACGCAACGCAGTAATAGGAAACTACAAATTAGAAAATATATGTGAAAGACGATGTTAACAAATTTGGAATTGAGGTTTGCTTACGCCTTCTTTTTCGTTGTCCATTAGCACCTTCTTCATAGCTACGAATTTTTTATTACTTTTCTTCTCGCGCGCCTTGAATACTTCCCTGAAAGTGAGTTTGACATTTTTGGGAATTCCGAAAACCAGCAACAATATTGAAAATAGAGCGTACTGCACTTACCCAAATGTGCCCTGACCAATTTTCGCTACCTTTTCATATTTGGACGATTCATCACAGTATGGGAAATCATATTCCTCAATATATTTTTGCTTTTCGGCCAATGAAAGTGTACGGGAAGAACTAGAGGATGTAACACCAGCTGCAGACTGCATCGAATGCGGGTGGGGAACATGCTCGTCCCGTCCACGAGAGGACATGTTGTATGGCCCGTTCTGGCTGCTGTTTATAATTGATTGTTATCAATGGGAGATTGCTATTAATTTCTTTTTTGTGCCTGCAGAAATAGTCGCCTTTTTATGAATATTTTGAGCAATATTAAAGGAAAAATCACGAAAAACTTGGCTAGTTCAACCACAAAGCGAAATGCAAATTTTTTGACAGCTAAGCCGATGACATAACAGAGTTGTTATATCCGCGCTTTTGATTCGAGACTCGCAACTGTAGGGAACTTTTATAAAGGGTATTCAAAGAACATACGATATTTACAAAATTGTAGATCTTGCAAAAAAAAGTAAATTTCAGGTAAAGGAGATAAAAATGATATTCGTCTCGAAGTTCGAACCAAAATAAGGCACCAAACTTTGCGAAAAATTCTATGATGGTGAAGGGCTGGGATATGCGTGTGCCTAAATTTGATATTTGCAATAAATATGGACTCAAAGAAAAAAACCATTTCCCCGTAAGGCCAAAAAATTCTACCACGAGCCTGGACATAGATCATATTGAATTTTTTGCTGTATTTAATTACATATTTTAAATCTGTAATGCGATACGAAAGAGCAATACGTTGCGATAGGCAAATACATTGTAAGTAATATGCTGTGCCGATTGCCTATCATATCGCATTTCTCTTTCGCACCGCATTACAGAGTAGCCCCCAGGGCTATCACTGAATCCGACGAAGTCGAACTTTCATGCAATCTACGAAAAT
>NW_023458561.1:63250285-63258730 GCF_013731165.1 Rhagoletis pomonella | reverse complement strand
TAGTTCTGGAATGCTGCTGCATTCATACACATATTTTTTGTATGTTAAAGAAGCCAAATGTATTATATCAAGAGCTCAGTGGCGATGGCGTGATGTGCTACGAGATCGTGTACGATTGCGAGCACGTCCTTGTCTGGGGCGAGCTGGGGATTGGGAGGCACGACGCTTACGCTTCGCTGATTTCGATGACGAACGGGAGGATGATCTTGTTCGTGAACGTGACTTAGAAATTTTTCGTTCAGCTTTTCCGGACCTATGTGATGAAGTTCGCGATGTTTGCGAGTGTGTTTTGGAGCGTGCTCGTGAACGTTTTCGTGTGGATGGTGCAGATTTAAGGCTATTTGACCGTGAATTCTTTCGATCTTTGGAAGTGGTCCGTTGACCCGATTTGCGTGATCGACTGCCTGAACGAGAGCCTCCAGAGCTGGAGCGTGAACTTGAAGTGTACGATGAAGAAGAACTTGAGCTGGACGAAGTGGAAGATCGTGAATGGGATCGAGAGCGACTACGTGAATGCAACTGTGAACGGGAACGGGACCTTGAGCGACTACGACTGCGAGATCGAGTCTCCTTTTTCTCAATTGATTTTGAGCTTGCTTTCGGTTTTTGGTCAACACCACCGGGTGTAACAAGAGTAACAGGAGTAATTTCATCGTCGCCCCACAAATCGTATTTAGAAAGGTCCCCACCATCATCTTCTTCATCTTCCTCCTCTTCGAGTGCGTCTTCATCCGTGTCATCATATTCCTTGTCATCTTCATTGGATTTTTCGTTGTCCTTCATTTTGCGCTTCTTAAGACGACCATATTCGTCATAATCGCTGTCTGAATCAGAACGATCCTTGTACTCGACCACGCCTCGGTCATTGTAACCACCGCCGTAACCTATATAGCCAAAAAATGAGAATATGTTTTAGAGGAATCTATTCATTACCTATATCTATTTTGATCTTTTTTACTACATAAAAGGGTATAACCACTACAATTAACACTCACCGGTCCGCTCTTCAACGTCGCAAAATTTCGGTGCATTACACATATTACAAGTCTGCCGACGAGCCCAATTTACATTGGCGCATTTGCTGCACTGCCAATCCTCAGCGGAGAAGAGGCCACGCGATTTTTCAGCAGCTGCTTTCCCAATTTCGGTTCCCAATTTTTTCTTCGACGCACCACCACCTCCACCGCCAGATGACCGATCAGGGCTGCGTTGCTCTAAACTGCAATGCAAATGTCAGAAATCGTCGGAAGAAATTTTAGTAAGATTGGTAAAAACAATTAATTGGCTTTTGCTGCGAACAACACTCGACCATCCTCCTCAGACAGTCGACAGACAGCTGCAACTCACTCGCTATCACCGAGAGCGTCACCAACGCCAGCTCCTGTTCCGGTATCAGCACTCGATGACATTTCTAATTTTATTTTATTTTTTGCCGTCTCTACACCCGTCTCGTTGATGGGCCAAAAAGTTTTGCCGTGCGCTGAATGTTACAGCGTATTTTTCATTAAACTTATAAGCATATAACAATGTTTGCACCCAAATTTATTTCAATGAACCATTTATTTGTAACAATTGTAGGCAAATTCAGTGTTAAAAATGCATGAAAATTCTGCAATCGATTTTTTTGGTTCTTAAACTTTCGCGTGTTTCTCCAAATTTACGTTCTTTGACATTGTTTGGGAACAAACGGCATCCGGTCGAACCGTACAGAGTGATTAGTATTCAAATAGCATTACTGTGAACTGGGAAAACAGCAGTTTTGGAGGCAGTGTGATCGAAAAATCGCAAAAACATCGCAAACACGCGTAACAACAACGCGTTTTGATTTTTATTCCACAAGAAAAACTAAGAGAACTTCTCCTGTTAAAATGTAGCAAATTTTAAATTTATTTAGACCTGCGCAAATTAAATTAATAAAAATAATTTTCACCGTTATTCGCGAGATTCCTTTTGTCCGGCAACTATGTTTTTTAAATTTTGTTTTGGTTTTGTTTTTTGCCAATTTCTTGTTTTGTTGTTATTTGTTGCTTCTTTGTAAATTTTTTGAGTCATTGGTCAAAAGAAAACGTCGTTCGTACAAAAAGTGATCGCATCCTTTGTCTAATTTGTAAAATTTAATTATACCATTTAATTTAAAATGGATGCAAAGGAAGTTGAGAAGGACACCACGGGCACCACGAACACCACGGACACAAAGAAACCTACATTCCTGAATGTTATGTGCGCAATTTGTTTTGAGTTCTACGAGAAATCAGATCGAATATATTCCACAACCTGTGGTCATTTATTTCACAATCGATGCTTGTTCGCCGCATTGAATCATTCGAAATCATGCCCGGAGTGTCGACGGCCCTGCACTCGCAGCCGAGTACATCCAGTCTTTTTGAATTACGGTGAACGTACAGAGCTAGATCTCAAATGGACTAATACCGCTGCAGCCGATGTCTATGCAAATATGCCCATTTGGACACCACTTTTCGAATTAGAGCTGCGTGGCTCACCGCGTGTCCCTTTGGCACCGCCCGAAGCAGACGAAGCCATTCAAACTGGCACGGATCCTGATGGTAATCCTACATATGTCGCTCGTGTCTATTTTCAAGATGATCTACTGCCTGCTGGTTATGTGCCAGCGAAAGGTGTTGCATACGCTTCTCATGGCTGCAACGGTTATGCTTTCAGTCAAAATGTTGAGCTGCTAAATAATTTCAAACACAAATGGGTAGCCGATTCAGATGGTCACATACCAGAGGGTGCCATTGTGGGTGGTTATTCTGAATTGGGTGAAAATTTATATGTGGCACGTGCACAGTATAACGATAAAACGCTGCTGGGTAAGGTGCATCCTTCCCATAGGGTAATGTATATGCCGTACAATGGAATTGAGGTGCATACTACCGAATATGAAGTGTTGGTACAGGAAAATATTACAGCAGAGAGTAGCGATGAAGCAAATGATGAAGCCTAATTGCGCGCTTGTAATAAAAGGTGGAACGAATCTCCATTTGAATTTGCAAATGGTCAATTTGTTTTTAGGTATTAAATCATTCTGGATTTGACTACCATTAGAGCTGCATATAAAATAATATAAAAATCAAATTTACCTGAAGACTGTCACAACTCAAAAGTTGAAATTTCTCCTAAGACGCCGTTAAAGTTTACAATTTGGTCATAAAATGTAGAAAAAATCAGATGCATGGTTTATTCTTATGCAAAACCCTATACAAGATTTTATCACGATTCTTTTTTTACAATAAGAAGCATGATATAACGAATAATACTGCATCATTTGCCAAAAAATTAGCGTTTTTGAGTTTTGAGGCAGTCTTTTGGTAAATGAACGTCATGTAAAAGGCGTGAATATTTTTTTTTTTAATCAAATGCATAATATTATGTATATATCGAGCCCTAACCGCCAAAATAACGTAAGCGACATTTTTTTCAAAATTTTCTTTTTGATGCAGAAATATTCCTAGAGCATCTAGATGCATTTCTGCATCAAAAAGAAAATTTTGAAAAAAATGTGGCTTACGTTATTTTGGCGGTTAGGGCTCGATATTATATACATATGGACAGCATTGCAATACCACTGTCCTTTGGAACTGGGAGAAATGTAGAAGTCAATAATATGTATCCATGTGTATGCATATATATTTTTTTTAATAAGTACTTACATAAAATAAACTTAAAATTTAGCAAATCAATGTGTAAACTCGTAAATAAAGAAATGCATATGTAATTGTTTCAGTCTAGCAGTTTTTTTTATTTATCAGGGGAGTTTTCTGCTTGTATAATTGAGTACCGTTAAAAACTACTCTTCATAAAATTTTCCATTTTCAACTTGCATTATGTTATAAATTCATCGGAATATTATTTTTTTTTGTCCACGATAACCAATTTCGATTATTGATCGTAAAGGTTTTTGGTTTAGATCCGTTCATGGATGGGATCATGAAAAAATCAACGGTACTCCTAAATGTTTATATGAGAATTGAAGTCGGTTTTGTTTTTTGCTTAAAAATTACTTGTATTATATCAATTTCCATTTATGATTTTTCTAACTTCTTATTTAAAGTCGCATAAGCATGGTAAATCAAATCAGTTCAACATTTCGCTAACCTAAGTGATTTCCTTATCACCAAGGGGCAAAGATTGTTGATTAAGAAAATGTTGGCCCCACGTATGTATGTATGGACATTTCGCACACCTTCTTCAAAAGAAGCATAACTGAAAACTTGACATTTTTGAAATTATGCGCTAAAAATGTACACAGAGCTTTTATTTACCTTTCAGCAAAGGCTGGAGCAAATTTTTGTTATAATTTGTTGAAAAAACCTAAAGCAAAGTCTCCCTTGCATGAGCGTTGTCACATAAGGAGTCTGTTAAATGAGCTTTGCGTGTAAGCGGTTACTTAACGCATAGTACTTCACATGTAGAAGTCTGTTGGGTGTTGATTTTTACGTAAACATGGTATAGCAGTGCAAAGTATGCATAACTGAACTGAACTAAAATTGTCGCCAACACTGATCACACAATGGACAGTTCCATCGGACTTCTGCATGTCAGTCCACAGAATCATCGAATTTGTGCTAGGAGCAAAATGCGATCTTCAGCGGAACCCCAGGAATACGAACAGGTACACCTTTGGAAATTTAATTGGCATTAACCAGCCCAAGTTAGAGCAAAGATTGCATGAAATTAAAACACCAACTTAACAGGCTAAACGGCGTTCTTACTGCTGACATCGTTAACTCTAGCTGTAACGACCAGGCCGAAAGGTATGGTCAAAATCGTGTGGTAGCCTGGGGATCTCTCAACGCTAAGGAAAGAGGTGCTAGGTGCAAGGCTAGGTACACACATCGCTGGGAGGACTTAGGACCTTGGCCAGTGGTGCACAGCGTCGACTGAGCTACCAATACCAGCGCAACATTTTTTTGTCTTAGTATGTGTATGTCGCAACAGTTCGCTAGCTGCGCACACACGACTTGTTGTATGTCAAAGCCGAGTAGCTTCCGGAGACTCCCAACACGATTTTCCGCGGCTTCTTGTTTGATGTTGTAAAAGCCTAATGTGTTTTGTTTATGTTTATCCAACCATGTAACAACATGAAAATTAAAAGCTAAAAATTAAGCATATGTAAAGATACATTTTTCGTCCACCTCTGAAATCCTCCCGGCACAATTGAAATGAAAAAACTTTGCTTATTTCACTAACAAATCTTTGATTTTATTTTTCTTCTCTATCTACTGATAATTTTATGTATGTATTATAACTATGTATATATGTATTTGCTTATAACCTAGCGGCTCAACATCTTTCACTTGTTCTCTTATAAAAAACAAACAGCACGGTACAGTATGCGATTGTAAATACATTGTAATGTATACTCTCCTCATTCCACATTGAATTGTATTACATACTCACAAATTTTTTTGTTTAGTTTTCATTCATACTTAATATGCGATATAACATACAAATAACTCATGCCTAAATTTGTAACATTGGTAAGCTTTTTTATTTTATTTTTTTTTTTTTAAATATCAACACTTTTTGACACTTGTTACTTAAGCAGCTCTATTCCCAAGTAATCACAAAACTTATCTCGCATCACTAATGTGATAACTCCACTAAGAAATAATAGATTTTAAGAGCTTAAGAAATGCAAAAATATAAATAAAAATGTCCTTCATATATTTTTATATATAAAATATGTTTTTTGCGGCATATTTGTAAGCACAATAGTGATGCGAGGAGTTTCGTGATTGCGTAGGAACAGAGCTGTAAGTGTTGTTAGAATTTTGCGACATTATATTTTATTTAAGTCAAAAGCGGCGTCATATTTTTGTATACATTTAATGGTCAGAATAAAAAAAAAAATTAAATTATATACAAAAAATTATAAGGATGTATGCATCTGTGTATGTTTGTGATGTTCTCTATGTGACTTATGTGATTATATAATTAAATGTTAAAAATGTTATTAAATGTCAATGGCAACACAAAATGTATAGAGGTACTAATAGGCTTATTAAATACTCATATTTAAATGTTTATTTTAAATATGACTGCAACACTCGTGTTCAGTGTTGTTTTATTAAGAGGCGGTTCCCCAATAACTTTATAAGCACCACACACTACGTAGACTTAAAAATTATAAAGTATTTTTCAAATCTACATATGTTATGAATAGTGCTTATTAAGACATTTAGTAATCGGCCCTAAGATTCATAAACGTATTTACGCTTATTTATATGTACGTATGTACATATGTGGTATGTATATACGTATATGCTACTTAAAGTATTTTATGCTAATATATGTACATATTGTTATTAGTCGGTTAGATACAAATTTATGGGTTTAAGCAAAGTAGCAGATTCTTTAAACTTTGTATAATTTTTTTTACTGCAATAAATCAGCATAAATTGAAAGATAATTTACATGTTCCGTTTCAGTTAGGTGATACATAAGGTGGCATAACGACTTATAAATATCATTATTTTCGTCATAAAATTTGTGAAAACGTGCCCCTTTATGACACCTCATGAATCCACTACATATTTACATTCATATCACATAAATATGTACATATTTAGTAGTTTTTGAAAATCATATGGAAGTGTTATTTTTGAGAAGTCTCAATGCGATGATAATAATGTTTTAGTCCCTTGTATACAATTATAGATTAGTTATAGTTATTATGAAATAAAGATTTTTATTTGTCGGAGCATTTCAGAAACTAACTATATTGTGCAACTTTTTTTATAGGAATTTTAGAGTAAACCGTGCGGTTAACTACTTTTATATAAATAAATTATGGTAGGCGGTATTGTTGAACGTTTTTTTTAGCTTTTACTTAACATATAAGTTAGTAGTCTTTCAGATTAATGATTATATAGCATTATAAATGGTAATCTGCCATTACGTTTCTGTATTTCTCTGTATAATTAGATAAACAACTCTTATTTTCTACTTCAGTATAAATTTTAAAACACTAGATTTTTTAGCCAACATCTAAATATACCAAGGTGGCAAAATTTAATGCTAATTGGCAATTTGTGAAATACACTAGAGTTAATAACATTTTGTTGGTTTTATTTTTTAACATTTGTAATTCTTTTATCTTTCCAATTAATAAATTCTATTAAAATCGAATTATACGCATTTGAAGTTGTAGAAAATAATACAAATAAATAAAAAAAGCAAATTAGAATACTTAACCGCACAAGCCGCATAATATGCCCTACAAACTGCTGCATTTGCTTCTAAACAAATTGCTTCATCGGTTATTGTTCTTTCTCATACAAACCGTGTTTGTTTAAAAACAAATATAAAATGTAAGGAAAACCAAACTACGCTTCATACATTAATCAAACTTAAGAAATAGAGGTATAAGCAAAGTCAGAACAGAAATTACAATAATATAAATGAAGTAGATAAGTAACTCAATTGGCTCACTTGTTGACACATTATTTTTGTCGTTGTTCTTTTTGTTTGGTGCCCATTTGTGTGCTATTATTTCTACGTTGCTTATGTTAAAGTTGAATTCGCACCAAACGCTACCGCTGATCGTTGTCAGTTGACTCAGCTGCACAGGCTGTATCTCACTTCTTCGAAGACAAATAGTTCATATACTTGGCAGTTTGGCGTGCATTACGCACCAGTTCGCTATTCTCATTTTTCGTATCCCACGAATTGTCCTCGGGCTGAGCTTGCACATTGTGCGTATCTTCCCAGCGGTCTTGCCGCTGTTGCGACTGCCGGCCAAAGTTACGGTTACGCTGACGTCGGTCAAATGTGCCTGACGCTTCGCTAGCCAAACTGCTCTGGATACTATAGCGTGCGTTAAAGTTGCGTGTGCGCTGCTGATTTTGCCTATGCGTTGAGGGACTTTGACTACGGCGATACGGTGGTGCATTGTTAGCACTCTCGTCTGCGTCATCGAAGTGTCGTGATTTGCCTGGACGTGGAAGCGTACGTGCACGCGATGAACTGCGACTATTCGATTCGGGTCCATTGGAGCGATACGCTGAGTTCTCATCATGGTAGGAGTTATTCATTACATTGTGACGTGATTGCCGCCACGAGTTGCTATGTATATTGGTGTCTTTTTGTTGTTGTTGCTGCTGTTGCTTTTGGAAGCGCGGTGGTTTATCACAGTTCTGACGATTATTAAAATGGCGATTGCCGCGACGGTAATTGTTGCCACGTTCATAATTGCTTATATACGAACGCTCGCTGCGATCATCTGCATGCTGCGACTGTCGATCCCAGTTCGAATTGGCAATAGAGTTGAAATTACTGCCACTACGTTCCATCTTCTCTTGGGAGTGTCGTAAACGATCATTTATGCTATACAGTCGAATGCTGCCACCGTCGCTGCGCACACTATGATCATCGTCAAAACTAGCACTGTAACGGCGTTGTTGATTACGCTGAGGCCCATCG
>NW_023458561.1:63246812-63250185 GCF_013731165.1 Rhagoletis pomonella | reverse complement strand
CATATTTTAAGTTTATTCAATGGATTTTTCCCTACTTGACCTTCAAATGACCACGAACCTGACGTGAAGGAGGCTAACGGACCTCGGATTCGCATTCAGCATGTCGAATAACATTTGGAATATGAAGGTTTGGTTTAATATGCATACACTTTTTTTTTTGTAAACCTGTGTGATTATTGAGTTTTATTTTTCCACTTAAAAATAATGATTATTTATAAAATTGAAAAGGCTATACAAAGGCAACTTACTGAAGTTTTGACCTGATAATTTTGGGACTTATTTCCTTTATTAGGGTGTCGCTACCTATGAAAAGGATACGGCGGAAATCAAGCTGGTATAGCTTTTGAGATTTTTGAATGATCATTATTCTTAGGTGAAACAAATAAAACTCAATAATAATTATTATGCTTGAGCGAAAAAATAAAAATCATAAAATAATCATTATTTGTGATCGAAAAAATAAAAATCAAGTAATAATAATTGCCTTTGAGCGAAGAATTAAAGTCAAATATTTATTATTATTTTTAATCTTTATTAGTCAAACTCGAAAAATAAAAATTATTTCAAATTACAGTGGGACGTACGAACACAAATACGTGAATATAGTCAAAATTGTTTTACTATGATTACAACTTGTTTATTTCTTTTTTGTAAAAATAAAAAAAAAATAATGATTCATTTTTCTTGGCTTTTCAACGTTGATTCCTTTTATTACTATAAACACAAGAAAATAATATTAAATAAAAACATTTTTTTTTTAAGTTACAGCAATTATTAAAAATATTAGTAATGCTCGAAATTCCTGCCCGATTCCCTTACAGATGTCATTTGATACGTAGCAGACATTAAAAAACAGTCGACACGTCAATGCTGATGTTGCTCTCACTGACTCATTCTGACTCCGTAAAAGCTAATCGTACTATGGAATTTAACGGAACGTAAACGAAATATTAATTTGAATCTAAAAATTTTATCGTGGTCTGACAGACCAACAATAGTACTTTAGGGTTAAGCTAAATTCAAGAAAAATAGGCCCACCATCTAAATATTTACGTATATATCAACGGTTGAGTGGAAGATCGACTTATCTCGGCAGCCGCTTCGAAATAACCCTATTTCAGAATTTGGCTGAAGAACGCTCTATGTCAGAATTTTATTGAAGATACCCTATTTCGGAATTCGGTTCAAAATTGTCCTATCTCGGTTGCTGTTTCAAATACGCTCTATCTCAACATTTTTTCAATATATTTCCAATTGAGATAGGGCGATTTGGTTTGGTTTAGCCCCCGAGTTATCAGAGTGTTTATGGCGGCAAGGGCTGTTGTTGTAACGTGCACTTAACGGAACCCATGCTGATTCCTCGGTGAGGTTAGGTGGTACGTATAATGCGAGAGAAGCAAGGCCTCAAGTGTCTTCGTTACCAGGGAATGGAGGGTTATCGGACGACAAGACTCTCTTTTGTTGGTCGGTTCTTCCGGTTTGGGCCGTGTGACCACTCTCCCCGTTTTCCAGATATCTGGAACGATGATAATGGCCACTGAAAAATTGAGAACCTTGGTTGTATAGTCTACTCCAGCAGGACCCAATTTTTTCAGCATCAGCGTGCATATTTCGCCGGGTCCAATAGCTTGGGAGGCTTTCGCCTTCCCGATCGCTACCAGATCTTCCACGATGAAAGACAAAGCCACACTAAGTGTTGGCACTTTGTGCATTCTTCTGGTCACTCGACGTTTTTGGCTTTGTCCACCGGAGGAAACAGCGTCAACTGCGGCTAAAGTAGCTCGCGCATCGCTTCGGGTCGGACGAAGCACGGTTACCGAAAAAGATTTTCTCTCTGTCGTCGCGCTTCGGTTTAGGAAATTTTACTGTCGAAAATATTTTTGAGGGGCGGTGCCACCTTTTTGAAAAATTTTATTCAGCTTAGTTGATATGATAAGGTAAGTATTGAATTAGTATACTTTTGAAGCAAGTGCGCGATATGTAGACTCAATTTATGAGATTATAAATTAAATTTCCACGAGAAAGCCGATACTCGACCTACTTTTTTACTTCGAAAATATACTAACTATAAACCCCCATAAAAATAAAGAATGCTTAATAAATCGAAAATTTGTTTGAAAATATCCATTTATAAAGATCTTTAAATCTGGGAGGGAATAACAACACAAAAATACTTTTAAGGCGCAGTGAAGCACGCCCGGTACCCCTATTTGCTAGTCTACAATGAAATTTCAATTTGTTAGCTTTAGTCCTAAAATTACCACGGACATTTCTAAAGGTTTTTCGAAGTAAACAATAATCGTTCGAAACAAACATTTTTACTGAATGGGTGTATTCTTTTGGAAACTGCTATAAAATTTTACATTTTTGCAAAAACACTTTTTTTGACACCTGGCGTAGTATTGTTTCGTTTTTTTTTTTTTTACGGAGCTCAATATATTCAGAATTCGCTTCGAAGCTTTTGTTAACGAGACTTTAACCTTCAATATATTCCGAAGCTTTTCATGCTTAAAATTTTCTTCGTTTTACCTATACACACCATATACAACAATTTTGTTATACAGAGATTTTCGATTCATCTAGGTTGGTTATGTCGAGGTCTCACTGTACTTTGTTCCTTTATTCCAATGAAACCATTTATGTGAATGCAAATACATAGCATGCTCGTGTTGCAGTTGCATACAAATAAATAAAACCCAAGTAAGTCCAATGAATTCGAGTTTGCTTGCCTATTTGTTTTGTTGCTACGCAGTATTGGATAAATCTCTTTCAACTTCATGTATGCTGTATGCTAATGTTATCACGTATTTTTACTGGGTTTTATTCGAATGAAGAAAAAATCGGAGCAAATAAGAAGCAACAAACAAAGAAAGGTCTCTTCTATACGCTTATCTAAGTAAGTAAGTAGAAGAAAGTATTCACAACAATACAACAAAACCCACAATTAATTATACACACCTTGCAGCTATGTACATACTCTACAATAAAAATCGCATTTCTCATTTTATTTGATAAAAAAGATTAACATAACAAGCATTTAAATATACATAGTACATATTTACGTGCGATAAGGCACTGAAATAGTATACGTGTACGTCTACATAAATACATACATACGAGTTCGAACATTTAAAATGCATATGCGGGCGTATAAAATCTGTAAATCGGCTACAAAGTGTTTAATATTAAATGTTTGCTTGCCATGACACAAGTGATTACATATATTTAGTTACTATAATAATTTTCATCCCTTTGTTTTTTTTTTTTTTGTTTTCTCTAAGGATCTAACAACGACATTTTTTATTCACTTATTCGTACTTAAGCACTATGTAAAGGTAAAATTTATGTATGTTGGTATGTATGTATGTATGTA
>NW_023458561.1:63245308-63246712 GCF_013731165.1 Rhagoletis pomonella | reverse complement strand
GTAAGTCCGCGGTTTTTGGTACTAACACTTCAAAATTTTCATTGAAGTTGTATTTTAATACATCTTACCAAAAGCTGTGAAAAGCGCAGTTTCGAAAAGTGTTGCTTAGGGCCTTTCTGAATTAATAGGTGAATATTTCATATTCATTCATTTAAATAATCATATGTATGTACATTAAAGTATGATATGGGCACCGGACTTCTGGGTAGTATTTCATATTACAATAATAATTAACGTTCCTTTTTATTTAAAATTTCCGTATGTACGTGCATACTTATGTAAGTATGTATCTTCGCATGTAAGGATGTAAGTATCTTTGAAGCAGCATAAGTGTATACACATACTATTTAACACAAAAAAATTAGATATACCTCAGCTTTCGAAATACTCGCAGGATTAACTTATTTGCAAATAATTTTTTCACAACAGATTTACTTATCTTTTATTTACATTGCTGATGCTTGATGCTCTGGGATTAACACAAAACACTTCACATACACACACTATGCACTTTGCACACAGAAATACATACATTAAATTTCTTTTAAGACCCCATTTTGCTCAATTTTATTAAAATTCTGCAGAGATTCACACAAACTGAGAAAGAAGCTTCCGTTCGCAATTTCTATTTTCAACTGTCAAACTTTTGGCGGAAAAGGAAGCAATTTAGCGCGAAAAAACAGAGGTCGTCAAACTGTTGTATGAAAGGAGTTAATTTGGTCACTAACCGATTTCGGTAGTAGTGTTGCCACGTACACATTCTTTTACCTACCAAAAGTTCTACCAAAACCAACCAAAATTTTATCGAGTTTTTAATTTTATTCAATTTGGAGTTTATTAAAAATGTAGGTAACATAGCATTTAATAAAAATATCTACCAAATGTAAAAAACCACCAGTTTTGGTAAGAAAAACGTAGTTCTGTCAACACTGTCCGATAGTGCATTTTGACCCCAAACAAAATTTGACAGCCATTGTAATCATACCAATGACAGGTCGTTTTGACATTTGATTTTTCTTCCTCCACTTCGTCCATATTTCTTGAAGATTTCTTTCAACTTTTCGTTTCTGCAAAAAGCGCGAGCGAAAAACGCATTTCCACGAGACGCAGTGCTAATTAAATATTTTTATTTTTCAACAAATTGTACATACGAACATATTTATTAAATAATATATTTGTGGTTGAGTTGTGTAGTTGCCGGAGTGTTTGGAGTTGGAGCCAGAAGACGGACGCCTGATTGGTTTGAATAGCGCCATCTCGGCCATCGGCCATATACATTCTGTGTTGCCTGCAGGCTTGCTTGACTTCTTCGCTGCTGCCTACCTAGCTGCTTACCCGTGTTCCCGTATTCCCGTAACTGTGTGTCTGTGGGTGCTTCGTTCGTCACTTCCATTCGCATTTTAT
>NW_023458561.1:63243720-63245208 GCF_013731165.1 Rhagoletis pomonella | reverse complement strand
GTAAGTCCGCGGTTTTTGGTACTAACACTTCAAAATTTTCATTGAAGGTGTATTTTAATACATTTTACCAAAAGCTGGGAAAAGCGCAGTTTCGAAAAGTGTTGCTTAGGGCCTTTCTGAATTAAAGTAACGATATGTACCTATTGCGATAAAAAGACTGCAAGCAATAATAGACGAATATTTCATATTCATTCATTTAAATAATCATATGTATGTATATTAAAGTATGATATGGGCACCGGACTTCTAGGTAGTATTTCATATTACAATAATAATTCACATACCTTTATCTTTAAAATTTCCGTATGTACGTGCATAGGTACTTATGTAAGTATGTATCTTCGCATGTAAGGATGTAAGTATCTTCGCAGCAGCATAAGTGTATACACATACTATTTAACACAAAAAAATTAGATATGCCTCACCTTTTGAAATACTAGCAGGATTAACTTATTTGCAAATAATTTTTTCACAACAGGTTTACTTATCTTTTATTTACATTGCTGATGCTTGATGCTCTGGGATTAACACAAAACACTGCACATACACACACTATGCACTTTGAACACAGAAATACATACATTAAATTTCTTTTAAGACCCCATTTTGCTCAATTTTATTAAAATTCGGCAGAAATTTTCACAACCAGAGAAAGAAGCTCCGTTTGCAATTTCTATTTTCAACTGTCAAACTTTTGGCGGAAAAGGAAGCAATTTAGCGCGAAAAAACAGAGGTCGTCAAACTGTTGTATGAAAGGAGTTAATTTGGCCACTAACCGATTTCGGTAGTAGTGTTGCCAGGTACACATTATTTTACCTACCAAAAGTTCTACCAAAACCAACCAAAATTTTATCGAGTTTTTAATTTTATTCAATTTGAAGTTTATTAAAAATGTAGATAACATAGCATTTATTAAAAATATCTACCAAATGTAAAAAACTTACCAGTTTTGGTAAGAAAAACGAACGTGTGTCAACACTGTCCGGTAGTGCATTTTGATCCCAAACAAATATTTGACAGCCACTGTAATCATACCAATGACAGGTCGTTTTGACATTTGATTTTTCATCCTCCACTTCGTCCATATTTCTTGAAGATTTCTTTCAACTTTTCGTTTCTGCAAAAAGCGCGAGCGAAAAACGCATTTCCACGAGACGCAGTGCTAATTAAATATTTTTATTTTTCAACAAATTGTACATACAAACATATTTATTAAATAACATATTTGTGGTTGAGTTGTGTAGTTGCCGGAGTGTTTGGAGTTGGAGCCAGAAGACGGACGCCTGATTGGTTTGAATAGCGCCATCTCGGCCATCGGCCATATACATTCTGTATTGCCTGCAGGCTTGCTTGACTTCTTCGCTGCTGCCTACCTAGCTGCTTACCCGTGTTCCCGTATTCCCGTAACTGTGTGTCTGTGGGTGCTTCGTTCGTCACTTCTATTCGCATTTTATCGCTTTCGGCCATTTATATTAGAGTTGACCGCTT
>NW_023458561.1:63239897-63243620 GCF_013731165.1 Rhagoletis pomonella | reverse complement strand
ATTCGCATTTTATCGCTTTCGGCCATTTATATTAGAGTTGACCGCTTTATTTGCTAACCAAATATAATAATCAGAAATTGTGCAAAACTCCGGACGATCTGCTGTAGGAAGTGTGCCCGTGAAAAATATCAGGCATCGTTTTATATTTCAGTACACAAATCAACTAACTCGGCGAGAGCATATACATTCACATATAGCACACATTGTATTAACAGGGCAATAAAACAAAATTTGCCAGCGACAATGGCCAATAACAATGCGCCAGGCCATTATAAAAGGAATGGCGTTGGTGGCAACATGAATGCTGGGAACGTTGATGGCGCCGGTACTGGGGTTGCAGTGAGCAACTTGAGCGACGTTTGCAATTTCCTGCAGCCAACTACCCTGAACACGGCGCTTAATTTGCCACCAGGCGCCTGCTCCTATGATCATCTTGTCGAGATGATACGAGGTCTTGATATGCAGGACGATGGTATTAGAATGAATCATAAGATGAAGGCTATTCGATCGGACTTTTGCGCGCTGGTACACGACGAAAACATGTTATGGTAAGTAGCAATTTAGGGGACAATGTGGGCATAGGCGGCGTAGTACGTAAGCCGTAAGTGTCTTCGACATGATCGCGTATTAGCAAATATGTATGTACATATAAAAATATGTGTACGTATGTTTGAACGAGTATTTGTATATGTACATAAATACATATGTACATATCTGCATTTGCCGAGCCGCCACAGCGAGCATTAGTATTATTTTTGTTTTCATTTTGAAGACCAACTTCCATTCTTTAGCACTAGTGTGACTAATCCGATTTTATCGACGGAATGCTTTCAAGCTAAGCTTTAGCGAAGAACGTTCAAGCACGCTGTTTTGTCACAGTGTCTCAGCTTTAAAATGTGATGGTTTAAGTATAAGCAATAGTTGCACATTTGTGATCGACCATTGTTATAAATTCATTTAAGTCACTGAACCTAATTAGAAACCTGTTGTCAAGTAGTGGTTACTTAATGATGTATATACAATATTTTAGTATGTTTTAAATATTATCTAAAATAAGTGTATACTGTATATGTATGATGTGTGTAAGCAACACCATACAATTTAAAAGTCCATTTCAGTTTTATGTCACCTGTCAGTGAACTTAATAAAAAATAACCAGATGTTCCGCTTGACCTTGCATAATATATACATATGTATGTATGTGCGTCTATATTTGATGTACTGTGAGCTTTTAACGGTTAGCAGCTCAAACGGATATGTGTTGGTTACTACGGCCCGCAATTGAAGTTCAAGATACAAAATTATTTATTTAATTGCTTGTTTATGCATGCATATACCAATATACATACATACATGTACACACGTCTGAGACCACATGTCTACTGATTAGTATATTCTTCGTTATGAATGTTGTTTTTTCAATTGATTATGAGTAATTTTGCAGAAGAGCACGTCAGTGCGTTGACCTCACACAATTCAAAATTATAAACAAAATTTTGTTAAACGTTTACTTGGTTGATTAGAAGTCCATATTTCTTTTATCTAAATAAAATTTGTTGTTCCCGGGTCTACCTCTTGGTATAGGCGGTCGTCCTTAATCTAACCTTGCCAGCTTACAGACATATATAAATATATCGTCGATGTTTTTGCAAAACCGCCCATCGACCAGTTGCAAAACCGCCTAAATCGCCGTTGAGGCAAAAATGAGATTTGGTAACCCTGAACTCCAGGCATCGAGATTTATGTACAAAAATTATAAAACCGTTATTAAACCAACAGCTTTGCCTACAAAGAATAAACCGTTTTTTCGCTATCCTGTAAAATTTGAGTGCCGTAAGATAGGCGGTTTTGCAAAAACATCGACGATATGTACATTTATTAAGTATTTACAAATTATTTTATTTTGTTTAATATTTTATTTATAGTGAATGTATGGACTATATCAATGACAAAGCTCTCGGCGATGGTGATATGGCATTGAAATTTGCGATGCTCTTCTCTTCGCACAACTTTGACCAACTGGCAATGAAAGATATCAAAATACGTAGTGCCATGTTGAAGGTGCTCGAAGCAAACTATCTTAATGCCGATACCTACCGCATTCATGATAAAGAACGCCTCTACAATTCCATTACATTATTAGGCGAATATTATAATCGTGTCCGCCTGGCCGATCAATCGCCCATCACAATTTTGGGCGAATCTTTGCTAAGCCTTTTGTGGGTCTTGGGGCCCGAAGAATCGGAATTCGCAACTTATTTTTAGCAAAAAGGGCCACTATGGTGGGTTTTAATGTAAAAAAAAATATGGAAGGAACATGAAGGAAAAGTGGAAACAATGCTTCTCAGCAATATTTTTAAACAATGTTTCTTCATGTTTATTTGCACCAAAGTGAGCGCAGCAGCCGCGTTTTTGGTAAAAATAATGCTTTTTGGTAAAAAATAAACATCAGATTCAGATTTCTCGCGCCCGACTTTCCATAAAGGTCTTTTAATGGTATAAATATTTGAATTTTAAGCACTTTTAATTGATTTGATTAAGGCTCTGCGACCACCAAATTGTATTAAAAAAAACGCTTAAAATCACAAGGCGGGGAAAACTAAGAAATAAATTTCCATATACAATCCAGGCTTTCAGAAAAACTTAGTTTCATCAATTCCCCAGCCGACCGCGGAACAGTCTGATCAATCACAATACAACCTCAAATTGTATAATGAAAGACTGCCAGCACTGAGTTTAACATTAATATACCTGTCCTACACTGCGGGAAAAAAATATTATAATCAAATAGAAACGTAATTGATCTTACTATAAACGTCAACGAAAGTATTGTATATTGGTAAGTATTCAATTCAATTACGCGCATATTAAAATGACCGCGTTCGTACTGAAAAAGCATCCGTGAAGTGAATAATCAAGACCAAAACTGAAAAAAAAAAATCCATTTGCATGTTGCCTGCAGCGGAATTCGAACCCGACCATCTCCGGATATCAACAACTTGTGGCAAGCATCTTTGCGCACTCAGCTACACCAAGGCATATAAATTTGCTTTCAAATGTTGAATATCCATCAACACCACAGCACGCGATTTGTACGGATAAACATGTATGTGGATGTGTGTGTTGTCACCGCTCTCAGAGCGGCGCTCTGCATTCTTGTGCGTATGTACACTTACATATACGATAGATGTTATAATATGTAAGGTGGTGGTTTTAGCGTTTGCATAGCTATTGCATTAGCATGAAAGCGCGACTAATGCAATAGGAGCCTTGGTTTGTAAAGCGAGGCTCAAAACTCGGCAGACGAGCAATTAATGCCCTTTTTTGAGTTCAGTAAAATAACAAGGCAAGCAAGTTCAAGTATAAAACTGAATCTGAGTTTTTATTATAAATTTTCCAACTTACATATATACTAATTTACAAATTATCTAGAAATTATCTGACACATCTTGCATTTCATTCATATGTCCAAAATGCCTTATGTAACATGGTGTTCTGCTTTTTGTTCATGTTACAAATGCATTTACTTATCTATTGACCAATCAGAATTTAGCATCGTCATCAATTTTAAACACATTGCATTTCTCCCATTTATGATATTTGACATATCGAAAACAGAAAGAAAGAAATTTGACTTGCTATTGTTTACCTTTTAAGTACGGTCAAGTACCTTAACAATGAACTGTATGTGGAGCAAGTGAAAATACTCATGTTTCACTTCGC
>NW_023458561.1:63237145-63239797 GCF_013731165.1 Rhagoletis pomonella | reverse complement strand
TTTGCTGACAGCTCTACATATTTTCTTCCATATAAAAAAAATTCACTCATACATACCTTCTATGGAGAAAAATGCCTAGAGCCGGCAGCAAAAAAATTATTAAAAATCAACACGATTTCGAATCAGCTATAAAACTGCATACCCGAAGTTTTATTAAAAATCTGAGTAAAAAGTTTAAAATTTTAATGAAAATTCATTAAATTTTTCTTAATATTGTATCTATAAACATAGTTCGAAACTTTGATTTATATGGTTTTGTTTGTAGCAGGAATCATACATATATTTGTACAAAACCAACAACAAAAAAATATGGCTTGCAAAATTTTGTGAATATTTAAATTGGAATTGGAATTGGATTTTTGCGGTTCGGCTAAGGAAAACTGTCCATCAGTCCTTCGTAGTACCGACGATGTATACATAGAGTCTACTTAGAACTCGCTCAAGTTATCTGTTAAAGCCCGTTTTCCGGAAAATTCTCCCAAACATCCTACCCTCTTTTTTCTCAAACCTTTCGAGAGGGTTCTCGGCGCGGAGTGTTGTGTCTGAGGCACAACATGCATATCTAAAAGGACTATTTACTAAGACGTTCGTTAGAGGAGTTGATATATACTCTGGCGGTCGTCCTTGACACAGAACGAGCCTTTAACAATGTTCAGGTAGTAGCGCAAATTCCTTATCAACGTGTGAACATTCAGCATTCATTTATTTTCCAACCCAACTTAGGACCAATTAAGGCTCCCAGATACTACGCTCGGTTATATGTACCCTTAGATTTAGTAATTTAAAGCTAGAGACCTTATTTATGGCCGTACAGAGCATTCGCTCTGCCTTTTCTTGGTTCACTCTAAGACCATATTGCTCAGCCCATAGGCGTGGCTTCTCAAGAGCTCCTTTCGTGATATGAGGCTGGGATAGGAGGGCACCCAGAGATACAGTTGTTCATTGTGAGTGTCGAGAGGTGACACATTTCCCTAACCCCAGGTTCCTATTCAGAGAGAAATGAAGGTATTTCCATGACATTATTAAGACACGAATTTTTCTTACACAGAAAATGAAAAATTGTTCCATAAATGGGCAGTTCACTCTAATGATAAGCGATCTGGAAGTTTACATAATCCAGATTTCTTCTTGAAAACGTTCTCATTTTGTTGTCATTGGAAACATTGCCGAAAGTTTTGTTCTCATTCTATTCTTCTTAGGAATGTTCCCGACAGTTTTGTTCGCATTTTGTTCTTTACGGAAAGGTTGCCGAACCAGTTGTTCTCTTTCAAACAGCTGTCCCGTTCAGTTCTTTAATGGGAATGTAATGTCAAGAACATTTTGTTCTCATGCAGAACTAAAGCAAAACTGAAACGTGTTCTGGGTTCCTATTCATATTCGAAATTAGCCAGAAATTATGATCAAATGCCATAGGTCGGAAATTTTTTTTTATTTCTGCAAATTTCATTGCTACCTGGAATGTGTAGGCAATTATTTAGTGAGTTCAGAGTTCTTTTATAAGAATTCCTAGAAAAATTACCACGAATTTTAAAAAGGTACATATGGTAAATTTTTAGTACTTTTTACTCAAATCTTTCTATAAATTTTTAACCAACTTCCCGATGAGCTAGCGACTTGAAACTTTAAACTTAGCTCGGAAATATTTTAAAAACCTGGGTTTATGATCCGATAGGGTTCGCAGGAGTCGAAGTATTGCAAAACCTGTATTTATAGTCCAATTTGTTTCATATTTAGAGCATATTTACTATATTACTTAAATGAAAAGAAAAGACTTCACAAAAAATTTAGCCGTTAGGTGGTGCGGTGGTCGGTTTTTTTAACCGCTCAAAAAAGCTTGTCTTTAAAAAATTGCTTTTAAATTATTTGTTGTTAATATCATTCTAATTTGTTGTTTCTCAACCTACTATGCAGTGCGATCAGGAGAAGCAGGGCATTGTGACATCACCAGAGAAAATGGATGAGTATGTGCGCGAGAATGGTTTCGCCGGTTGGTATGAGACATCAGCCAAGGAAAATATCAACATAGATGAAGCAGCAAGGGCTTTGGTGAATAAGGTAAACGGCTACCAGTTTATGAAGAAAACACTTTAAAAACTATTTTTTGTTTTTATCCTTTTCGCAGATTTTACTCAACGACAAGCTGATCAGCGCCGCCGATCTGGCAGACAGCGAGAAATTTAATTTGAACAGTTCCATGGAACAGACGACATCAGAAAGCAAAAGCAAATGTTCGTGCTGACCAGTTTTTACTGAGAAAATTCATTGAAAGCGTAGTTTCGACAATAAATTTCTCCATAAAGCTGGGATTTTTGAAAATTTAAAGGAATCGAGTTTTTTTTTGTTTTTGATACGGCAAACTGGAAATTCTCGCTCGACACTATGCATTTTGCAACCGTTTCATGGATCCTGCGCCAACAAAACAGGCATGCATTTTCCAAGGTCATTGCTGTTAGCCGAGGACGCATCGAAATTTTTAAAATATGTTACTAATTAAAAACAAACAAAAAAAAAGTTTAGATATTAATATTAATTCGTTGCATAATCATCACTCAGTTAGAGATGTAATTTAAATGAACACACTACATATTTTAAAATTCAATATACATACATACATACATACATACCAACATACATAAATTTTACCTTTACATA
>NW_023458561.1:63234240-63237045 GCF_013731165.1 Rhagoletis pomonella | reverse complement strand
TATGTAAAGGTAAAATTTATGTATGTTGGTATGTATGTATGTATGTAAGTGTATTGAATTTTAAAATATGTAGTGTGTTCATTTAAATTACATCTCTAGCTTAGTGATGATTATGCAACGAATTAATATTAATATCTAAACTTTTTTTTTTTTGTTTTTAATTAGTAACATATTTTAAAAATTTCGATGCGTCCTCGGCTAACAGCAATGACCTTGGAAAATGCGTGCCTGTTTTGTTGGCGCAGGATCCATGAAACGCTTGGAAAATGCATAGTGTCGAGCGAGAATTTCCAGTTTGCCGTATCAAAAAAAAAAAAAAAACGCTCGATTCCTTTAAATTTTCAAAAATCCCAGCTTTATGGAGCAATTTATTGTCGAAACTACGCTTTCAATGAATTTTCGCAGTAAAAACTGGTCAGCACGAACATTTGCTTTTGCTTTCTGATGTCGTCTGTTCCATGGAACTGTTCAAATTAAATTTCTCGCTGTCTGCCAGATCGGCGGCGCTGATCAGCTTGTCGTTGAGTAAAATCTGCGAAAAGTATAAAAACAAAAATAGTTTTTAACATGTTTTCTTCATAAACTGGTAGCCGTCCTATAAACGCTGTTTACCTTATTCACCAAAGCCCTTGCTGCTTCATCTATGTTGATATTTTCCTTGGCTGATGTCTCATACCAACCGGCGAAACCATTCTCGCGCACATACTCATCCATTTTCTCTGGTGATGTCACAATGCCCTGCTTCTCCTGATCGCACTGCATAGTAGATAGTAGGTTGAGAAACAACAAATTAGAATGATATTAACAACAAATAATTTAAAAGCAATTTTTTAAAGACAAGCTTTTTTGGGCGGTTAAAAAAACCGACCAACGCACCACCTAACGGCTAAATTTTTTGTGAAGTCTTTTCTTCTCATTTAATTAATATAGTAAACATGCTCTAAATATGAAACAAATTGGACTGTAAATACAGGTTTTGAAATATTTCGACTCCTGCGAACCCTATCGGATCATAAACCCAGGTTTTTAGAATATTCCCGAGCTAAGTTTAAAGTTTCAAGTCTCTAGCTCATCGGGAAGTTGGTACAAAATTTATTGAAAGATTTGAGTGAAAAGTACTAAAAATTTACCATATGTACCGTGTTAAAATTCGTTGTAATTTTTCTACACATTTCTACACATTCCAGGTAGCAATGAAATTTGCAGAAATAAAAAAAAAATCCCGACCTATGGCATTTGATCATAATTTCTAAAGCAAAATTTTCGGCTAATTTCGAATATGAATAGGAACCCAGAACACGTTTCAGTTTTGATTTAGTTCGGCATGAGAACAAAATGTTCTTGACATTACATTCCCATTAAAGAACTGAACGGGACAGCTGTTTGAAAGAGGACAACTGGTTCGGCAACCTTTCCGTAAAGAACAAAATGCGAACAAAACTGTCGGGAACATTCCTAAGAAGAATAGAATGAGAACAAAACTTTCGGCAATGTTTCCAATGACAACAAAATGAGAACGAAAGTATCGAGAGTACAAAAATCTGGGGAACGCTCTGTTAGAGAAAAAACGAAACCAAAGGTTTTGAGAACTTAACGTCTCCGTATTGGGATGAAAAATTTGTTGAAGTGAGAACCATGATAGTTAATTCTAAGCCAGAAGAAATCTGGATTATGTAAACTTCCAGATTGCTTATCATTAGAGTGAACTGCCCATTTATGGAACAATTTTTCATTTTCTGTATAAGAAAAATTCGTGTCTTAATAATGTCATGGAAATACCTTCATTTCTCTCTGAATAGGAACCTGGGGTTAGGGAAATGTGTCACCTCTCGACACTCACAATGAACAACTGTATCTCTGGGTGCCCTCCTATCCCAGCCTCATATCACGAAAGGAGCTCTTGTGAAGCCATGCCTATGGGCTGAGCAATATGGTCTTAGAGTGAACCAAGAAAAGGCAGAGTGAATGCTCTATACGGCCAGAAATAAGGTCTCTAGCTTTAAATTACTAAATCTAAGGGTACATATAACCGAGCGTAGTATCTGGGAGTTTTAATGGATCCTAAGCTGGGTTGGAAAATAAATGAATGCTGAATGTTCACACGTTGATATGGAATTTGCGCTACTACCTGAACATTGTTAGAGGCTCGTTCTATGTCAAGGACGACCGCCAGAGTGTATATCAACTCCTCTAACGAACGTCTTAGTAAATAGTCCTTTGAGATATGCATGTTGTGCCTCAGACACAACACTCCGCGCCGAGAACCCTCTCGAAAGGTTTGAGAAAAAAGAGGGTAGGCTGTTTGGGAGAATTTTCCGGACAACTTGATTGAGTTCTAAGTAGACTCTATGAATACATCGTCGGCACTACGAAGGACTGATGAACAGCTTTTCTTAGCCGAACCGCAAAAATCCAATTCTAATTCCAATTTAAATATTCACAATGTTTTGCAAGCCATATTTTTTTGTTGTTGTTTTTGTACAAATATATGTATGATTCTTGCTACAAACAAAACCATATAAATCAAAGTTTCGAACTATGTATATAGATACAATATTAAGAAAAATTTAATGAATTTTCTTTAAAATTTAAAACTTTTTACTCAGATTTTTAATAAAATTTCGGGTATGCAGTTTTATAGCTCATTCAAATTGAGTATAACATTGTACAAATTTGAAGTGGCTAAGAAATCGCGTTGATTTTTAATAATTTTTTTGGTGCCGGCTCTAGGCATTTTTCTCCATACAAGGTATGTATTAGTGAATTTTTTTTATATGGAAGAAAATATGTAGAGCTGTCAGCAAA
>NW_023458561.1:63232154-63234140 GCF_013731165.1 Rhagoletis pomonella | reverse complement strand
AGTGAATTTTTTTTATATGGAAGAAAATATGTAGAGCTGTCAGCAAAACAAACAAAAAAAAATATATTAAAAACCAACGCAATTTCTTAGCCACTTCAAATTTGTACATTTTTATACTAAAACAGAATGGGGTATAAAACTGCAAACCAGAAATTTTCTTAAAAAAGCTGAGTAAAAAGTTTAAAAAGTTGAGTTTTTGATTAAATTTTCCTTAATTTTGTATACTGTTTGAAACTTTGATTTATATGGTTTCATTTGTAGCATGAATCATACATACATATATTTGTAGGAAAATAACAAAAAAATTATAGCTTGCAAAACATTGTATATTTCAAAAAAAATAAATAAAAAAGGGTGAAAGCAGATACATGTGTATAGTGGAGCGAGTGTATAGCTCGGAACACTTTGACGACAGCAAGCGACAAGCAGCATCTGTCAAATTTTAAATACACACTTTCTTACGGACACAATTATTTTGACAACAGCACGACATCTTGGCTGCAGGACTGCAATTGTCGACGTCGCCAAATTAAATCTATTTCTAATTTTGCCGGCGACAATGAGTAGATGTAGTGCTGCAAAATTAAATTGTGGCAAAATTAATCACATATTCTTGATTGTTCATGTTTTTCTTATTTACTTAAATAAAAATAGACAATTTGTGAAATAAATATACCAAAATGTCAAACTTTAAAATCAGTTGTTTGCTATGTCGCTGAGGTCTTCAAAATGTTTAAGAAGCTGGCTTCAAGGCGACATTTGTCGACAAAATGATGTCGCTGTCGTTACGTCGTGAAGTTGCAGTCGTCAAAGTGTTCCGAGCTAGAGAATGCGAAACTGAGCGAAAAAGTGACCAGGCTTGAAGGTATATTAAACTATAGAGAGCAACAGTTGTTGGACAGCGCAGTTGATATTGTTGGAGTGCCAGCTGTTACCGACGAAAAGGCAAAAGAGTGCACACAACATATTTTAAGCACAGCTATGGGCATTTCCATAGGTCCGGAACTGATACAAAAATGCTATATAAAGAAAGTTAAGCAAAAATCTGATTCTTCTCCTGCAACAAATATTATTCGCGTGCATTTCGCTTCAGCTGAGCTAAAGAAAAAAGTAATACAGGCTAAAAGAAAAGCAAAAGGTAAATTAACCAGTGAAATTCTTGGAGAAAAAGATAAGAGGAAGATCTTCATCAATGAGAGTCTCACTACATTCAACAGGTCACTGCTGGCTGCTGCGAAAATAAGCAAAAATGAAAAAAATTATAAATACCTTTGGATTAGTAATAGTAAAATTCTTTTGAAAAAGAACGATAAGGACGGGGTTGTTGTTTTAAGAACTTTTGACGATTTAACTAAAATTATTTAATCTTTTTTTAATTACACTTAATTTAGTTTTAAAGTAAAATTTATGAATTTTTCAAATTTTCTTAAAACAAACGACGTCATTCCTAGTCCCATTAACGATTTGCAACACTTATCTTACGTTACTAATCCCTTTGTTATTGTTCACCAAAATATTCGTAGTCTCCGGCAAAATTTTGACTTGCTTCTATGTAATATCGAGTTATTTAAAGATTATCCTGATATTATTTTTGTATCAGAAATCTGGATTTATAAGCATGAAACACAAGATTTTAAAATGCGTGATTATAACTTTTTTGCAAATACTAATGAGCGTTACTGTGCAGGTGGAGTAGGAGTATTCGTGCGTAGTAGGTACGATTGTGATTATTGTTGTTATTACTTGATAAGCGCGGACATATTAAAGCTTTCAATTAATATCGCTGGCAAAATATTTACTTTCTTATGTGTTTATAGATTACACTCAGTTTCCGTTCAAAACTTTTTTGAAGAATTCTCACTCCTCCTGAGCAGTAAAAAATCGAGTAATCTCGTTGTGGTAGGTGATTTTAATTTAGATATCTTACAACAAAGTGCTGTAGTAGATTATTACCAAACTTTAATTGCAAGCTTTGGGTTTACGTCT
>NW_023458561.1:63228491-63232054 GCF_013731165.1 Rhagoletis pomonella | reverse complement strand
ACATGGCTCGCGTTGCGCCCGATCGCAGCGTGGCCCTGTAGGCGGCACCCATTAGCAGATAAGAATCTTTGGTGTATTGGGACAGACTCTCAATGGATAGCTTGGGAAATCTGCTTACCCTTGCCAAATTTCAAAGAACGATCGGAGTGTGCTGTACGTGGGTTTTCCCTACAACACCCGAAGCTAATTTTTATGTGCTGCATCTACCGCCACTTATTATTTTTATCCACTAGCTGGAGGTAGAGATTTAGACTTTAATGACTCTTCTATGACATGCAGAATGTTGGCCACAGTATATACAGTAATAAACCTTTTTGAGTACTCCTCGGCGGTAAAATCTGATCAGGGTTGATAATGAGAAGGAGCATGAATTTTGTTGATTCAGAATTGTATACAAAATTACTGTGGTATAAAAGGGAGCAACAACCGTACTATGACAGAGTGGCACAAGTCATGACTGTGTAATATTGACCGAAACTAATTGCAAATGTGTAAAAACATTGCAAATTATTGTCTATTATTATAGATACTAGTACAGATTATCATAGTTCGGTGTATAACTTGTTATATTACATCGTACATGATAATGAACTGTTAAATGCTGAAAACGCTAGTAACTTGTAGATCATTCAAACTTGGGTGTGCTTAATGGACTGTCTGGGCGAATGCGCTAGCAGGTATTGGAGTCTGTATAGCTATACAAACCTTGTTTTTTAATAAAGACTTAAATATATTCGGAAATTTAGAATTTTGCTTGATAAATTCACAAAATTTACGTTTTTCATATAAATATAATCTTACAATGGACTTTTAAACTTACATTTAAGAAAACTGCATTCAGTGCTATAATTACGATTTGAGTGTACCAGTTTATAAAACACAAGCGTTAATTATGTACTTAACTATTGATATTATTCTTCATTAAGAATGAATGTCAACATACATTAAAGATGAATATTATTCTTAACCTATATATTTTGTTCATAAATAACACATAATTATGTATATTTTATCCTCGAAAAGAACTTTTTCTAATCATGAGGCGAAATTCCCCACAGTAAGTGTTGCCGTGCGCGCAAAACGAAAATGCTGCACACAACCCAAAAGTACTCCTCGGGGACCAAATGGTGAAAAACTGCGAAAAGGTTTATTACTGTATATACTGTGATGCTGGCTTAACCTCATTACTGAACAATGTGTAAGTAGAATATTTACTGAGGATTCCAAAACTGATCAGGATCTGGAGTAAAGTAAAGCGACAATCTTTATGAGACTTTTATCAGCAATGCATTAAGAGACGAACACCTAAGCTCTTTAACACCCAAGAATCTGCTTCGACTTATTGTCTGAATGCTGTCTTCTGCTCGCGTTGTTTTGTTAAATGTGATAAAAAAAAGTTTGGCTATTATTATTTTTATTCAAACCTAAACGCTGTAGATGAAACAGCCTTACTTGTCACCAGTAGAAATTGGAAAAAGTCAAATTATTATATTTATTATATTTTTCTCTAACTCACAGAGTTGTCTGGCCAAAAAGTCCATCTGTAGTTACCAAATTCAAACAATGCTGTTAGGGGCAACATCGTAAATCAAAAATGTAAGGCCAAAAGTATATGTATTTAGTTATTAGTTAGTTAGTTTAGTCTTCCTCCCTTATGTTTTAGAGAAAATGTTGTTTACTGTTTAGGTTTTCCCCGATCAGGCATCGAATCTGATTCCTACCGAGTGATAGTTACCACCTGCATATAACTATTCATTCACGTCCAAATTATGTATATTATGCATAGTTTAGATTACGAATATTTTAATTTCACGGTGTTATCTCGACTGTAAGGCCATACAGTTGTAAACGTGCCATTTATGTTCTATACTATTTTGCTAAGAAAAAATGAAAAAGATTTAAATACATACATACATACATACATAGGTAGGTATCTGCTTTTCCTAACCTTACTTGTCAATCACAACGAAAAAAATACTTTATCTCGTCTCATACATGCATAGGTATTTCTATTTATTGATATGATGCAAACATGTAGTATGTAGTGCGTAGGGCTGCCAGATTTGTCTGACGCAAAACCGGAACAAATTGATGGAAACTCCCTAAACAACACCCCATTTCTCCTCAAAGCGCAAAATAATTATAACTAGTAAACCCAAATGTATTTACATACCTATATATTTTATTTTATTTAAGCATAATATTAAAATAATTTCGATAGAAACCTCCTCTGTTTGACACTGGGCCAAGCCTTGTTCGGAATGCATGCACTTTTTAAAGTTTTGCAAGGTTTGGGTATCAGATAATGGTCAATTAATTCAAAAATATTTTTTATGTAATATTTGTAAATGGAGTTTGTTATTTAACATTACGCCTATCCAATGCGTTAATATTTTAGCCCAAGAAGTACCTCAATATTCAGTAAATCAAAACGAAAATTGGAAACTTTGAAAAAATAATGTTAATTAACATTATATCGTCAATATTTATACCGAGTCAGTTCTGGCATTAAAAAACGTGGCAATCCTCAACGACATTTTTCGCATTAAAGCTCTCAAAAATGCCTTTCATTTGATATCCATATTAGGTTATTTCAGTCAAGTTTTGTAGAATCGAAAATAAGTGGCAACCTTGCACTAAAATTTTAAAGGACAACACTTACTATATAGGCAAAGCATTGTAATATTGTATCTTAAGTTTCTAAACAAAAAATTAAATAAATGTTCATAAAAACTAAGTGGCAACCCTATTCAAAAATATTTTTGGATTTAGGATTTTTAAAATACTTTCCATTTGATATCCATATCATGGTGCGTTATTTGGTTTGTAACTAATTTCGAATAGGTGGCATTCTTTGACAAATATGTATTTTCGGTGATAACATTAACTTTACTTTATAAACAGATTTACAAGCGAGCCGTGTGCCGAATTTCATCTAAATCCGTAGTGTACATACATACTTCCATTTTCATTACCCTCCCTGAAAAAAACATTAAAAAAGGGCATTTAAAGGGTGACCTTTTAGGTAGAAACGAATAAGCCACGAGAACAACAAACATAGGCGATTGCATTAAAGTGAGCTTTTTTATACTTTCACAAAACATAAGTTGATTGAAATCAGCTTTTGATAATTGGCGACCGGTACGATCATCAACTCAAAAAAAGCTCGATTCCTTGGAAGATGTAATATTGCACATACATACATATACCAATTAGTAGCAAATTTTAATAATATAAAACGGTAAAAATTAAACAAATAAATTTTTTTTTTTCGAATTAAAACAAAGAAGTTTTAGGAAAAGTCTTAAACCTGGACATTTCCTGGGACGTTTGGCAGCCCTTGTATGTATAAAGGAATGTGACAAATCTGTAAGCTCATTCAATCACAGTTTCATAGTTTCAAAATATGCACATATAAGTGATCGGAAATACTGCATATGCCCATACATATGTGTGTAGATATGTATGTACGTATACATACGTATTAACCAATGTATTAACTAACTTTATGTTATATTAGTCAGGAAGCCATAATAACGTCGGTTGTTGTCGCCCTTTCTGCG
>NW_023458561.1:63211057-63228391 GCF_013731165.1 Rhagoletis pomonella | reverse complement strand
ATTTTTATAAGGACCACCCTAATGTACATACACCTCCACACTACATAGATACATACGTACATATATGTATTGCAGTAATTAGTGCATCTCAGTGCAACTGATTGTTGGATTTGGAATAGCCATGAACACGTGCAAGGGACAAAATGTAATATGCATAACAAAAATATTTGTTTATCAATATAATCAATTCAGAATGCTTATCACTTTTTTATTAGGATTTTGGTTTCGTTTTAGAAATACCGCCTATTTATTGTAAATAATTGACATCTCTGTATGAAAAAGTCGGACGATCAATGAAAATCGGCATTAGCATCATTCCTTTGGCGATAGAATGTAAGGTCAACAAATTAATGTGAAGCGAATGAGTAAGCAATTGTTTTGTTGGGATGTAATACATACGATAGTATGTAGATCTCATTAAATTAAATTTTGTTTACGCATTCGAATTATTTTGTAAGTAATTGCATCAGTAAAAGCTTATAAGTATATATATATATATATGTATGTCTATGTTTTCAAGCAACTTTACTCCAGAGTGATGGCGAACTTGTTATACGGTGTTTCCACGATTCGTAATTCGCTCTGTCATTCGTCATTCGCCTTGCCAATTACTTTCCGAACTACGTAAGAAATTCGCAATACACAATTTTGAGAGCGAATTACCTCATTTGTAGATAATTCAGATCGAATTACCATGCAAATGACGAACGAATCGGTGCCTTCTCTAATATTTATCGGAAATATATCGAAGTTTTCATCGGCCTGGTCCCATTTGCTGGCACTTCTTCTAGTTATAGAATAATATTAATAAAATATTCTATATATAAACAAAAATTGTTGATGATAACTTAAATTTTAGCTCCATCTTCGATATTTGCAGTACACAAAAATAATAATAAATAGCGAAGAACAAGAACAAGAGCTGGAGCTGCCAAACGAATTACTAAAGTGTGTCGTGGGAAACAGGGTAATTTACGAATTACTTGGCGAATTTCTTAGAGAGCGAATTACGAATCGTGGAAACATCGTATTAGTATCCTACAGCGTAAACTGGGAATTATGTAATATCGAACTAATGATTTTTTACAAATATCCTCCATTGACTAGACTAAACTTTCATTAGGTGAAAAGTAATGTAATATTGTATATACGCGTTTATACTTGGCAGTAAAATAATGAGGAGATCGTTCTAATGTGAATTGAGTTTAAGCTATTATTGCGGGTTAAGCCCAGGCTATTGGTTCGTTCAACAAATTACCTCCAAAGCCCCAAAAGCCTTCTGGAAATCCAAGCAAGTCTTTGGTAAAACATGGGGTCTATCACCTGGAGGAGTCCTGTCTATTTAAACCTCTATTAGGAGAGCTATTTAATTATTGTCGAAACTCAACCTCTTTCTAGTGTTGGAAATATGTTTTTTGTCAAAACTCTTTATTACTGAAACAAATTGCCCAAGCTTGAAGTATTTTGGAACCAATTTTGAAACCATAAAAACTGCTCTGGAAGATGCAGAAATAATAAAGACAAATACAAAAATAATAATAGGAAGGAAAACAAAATGTTAAAAAATTAAATCCTCATGTAACCTGAACCACACTACTTACTAAAGTGATTAATTTCTAGTCCGTTTCATATTCCAAAAATTTGCTTTAAAATTACTTAGCCTCACCGCCCGCAATGGCGCCACTATTGCAAGAGAAATTTACTATCGGGTAGTATATTCTCTTAAACGGCTACTGTCAAAATTTCAGTCGAATCGGAGTCACAGTTTTATTTTGACCGCGTGTGGAAGCGGGCGCGTCCGCGGATTTTAGAAAAAATGGGAAAAGAGCAATATCGGTCGGTGATTCGATTCTTGTTTTTGGAAGGGCGATGGCGCAGCGAAATCAAAGAGCGCTTGATTGCTGTGTACGGTGGCTCTTCTCCCTTCGATGGCGACCGTCAAGAATTAGTTTAACGAGTTGCGACGTCGTCGCACGTCGGTTTTTCAGAGCAGTGTTTGAATAAGTCGAATTGGGCTACGAACTGCTGCCCCATCCACCGTATTCTCTAGATTTAGCCTCGCCCGACTTCGTTTTGTTTCGGAACTTGAAAAAGGCACTCGCCGGTCAGAAATTTGAATTGAATGTGGAGGTTATCGCCGTCACGGAGGCCTACTTCGCACACCTCAAGAAAACGTATTTTTCAAACGAGTTAAAGAAGTTGAAGCAACGCAGTGTCAAGTGTATCGAGCTAAACGGAGACTGTGTTGGGAAATAAATCGCCACTTTTCCAAAATTTTCGTTTTTCTTTGGTAGGCTAAGTACTTATTGTAGTATTGACCTTTCCTTTAGTCTTAGTTTTTGTCTACATTTGCCTTTCCATCCCCGTCCTCATATTAGCGCTCACCGTCGAATTCGTCTCCGCAAATGTTTTCGTATTCGTGATCGCATTCGTCTTCGCGCTCATCTCATATTCGTGTGCGTATTGCCTTCATACTCGTATTCATCTTCGTGATTTTTTTCATATTCGTATTCGTGTTCTTTATGTTTTCGGAGCAGTAGGACCGCGAAACGAAGATAGACAAAATAATATATGTAATGATAAGACCCATTAGCAGATAAGAATCTTTGGTGTATTGGGACAGACTCTCAATGGATAGAGTGGGAAATCTGCTTACCCTTGCCAAATTTCAAAGAACGATCGGAGTGTGCTGTACGTGGGTTTTCCCTACAACACCTGAAGCTAATTTTTCTGTGCTGCATCTACCGCTACTTATTATTTTTATCCACTTGCTGGAGGTAGAGATTTAGACTTTAACGACTCTTCAATGACTTGCAGAATGCTGGCTTAACCTCATTACTGAACACAGGCTTACACATTCTAGAATATTTACTGAGGATTCCAAAACTGATGCAGGATCAGGATCTGGAGTCTACATCTAAAGTTAAAGGACTATCTTTACTTCTCTCTTAGCGAATATGCCTCGGTATTTCAAGCTGAGTTATTTAGAATCTTCAAGGGCATGAACCACGTGGTGGAAAATAGGTGGAGGAGACGCAGGAGTTTACATATGTGTAGTGACAGCCAAACTGTATTCAAGGCTTTGGCCAGCCCCCTACTTGTTTCACCCGGGAGTACCTGGTAATGATTAATCTGACCATTTGGCCGGAGAGTACTCGGACCAGGTATTCTTCGGCCCACAACCAGTTATAGCACTCCCACATTCGGTCAGTCGGAGTCTTCGAGGGACTACAGGTTGGCAAAACTGACGTTGCCCTCAATCACAGAAGGTCTAGCTAGGTATTTTCTTTCAGGATACCTTTTTCGGCCTAAAAAATATCAAATTGAGCCCCTTGGCATCCGGATTCGAAGACAGAAAGAGAAGACTTTGCGAAAAGAAGACGGCAAAGAAGGCTTTGAAATGGAATCGCCTAATCGGCAGACGCAGGCCTCCCGGCAGATCGCGCGACGCGTAGAGGAGAATAGTCGTTCGAGAGGCGAAGCATCTCGGGCCAAACTGGAAGGAGCTCAAAGCGATTGCCAGAGATAGAACCAGATGGCTTGCAGACGTAGTAGTCTGGATTAAAGGAAACAAAGAAGAAGCCAATGTGCTACTGCAGACAGTTTGTGGGAATAGGTGTTGATCACTTCTCGCGGACCTGACTGTGATAATCATACATGACAACCCCATTTGGACTTCCTGCTTTGACGATGATGCGACGACGGAACATTTTTAGTGCTTCTGCTCCGCCTTTGCCCGGGTTAGGCATGAGACTTTTATCAGCGATGCGTTAAGAGACGAACACCTAAGCCCTTTAACACCCAACAATCTGCTTCGACTTATTGTCTGAATGCTGTCTTCTGCTCGCCTTGTTTTGTTAAATGTGATAAAAAAAGTTTGGCTATTATTATTTTTATTCAAACCTAAACGCTGTAGATGAAACAGCCTTACTTGTCACCAGTATCTAGAAATTTGAAAAAGTCAAATCGCTTATATTTTTCTCTAACTCACAGAGTTGTCTAGCCAAAAAGTCCATATGTAGTTACCAAATTAAAACAATGCTATTCTGGGCAACATCGTGAATCAAAAATGTTAGGCCAAAAGTATTTATATGTATTTAGTTATTACAAAAACTCACAACACAATACACTTATTATAATCACGAAACGTATATGGACAGACCATTCTGTAGTAACCTCTTTCATATTTCAGCACAAGCACCTGAACTTAGGGATTTCTGATTAGAATGAATATACTTATAACTACATCCGTGCATGTACGTATGAAACTCACTGCACTTTTTCTATAAAAAAAAATCGTTATCACGTTTTGCCATACGTTTGGCCGAGCTTTTCCTCCCTTATGTTTTAGAGAAAATGGTGTTTACTGTTTAGGTTTTCCCCCGATCAGGCATCGAATCTGATTCCTACCGAGTGATAGTTACCATCTGCATATAACTATTCATTCACGTCCAAATTATGTATATTATGCATAGTTAAGATTACGAATATTTTAATTTCGCGATGTTATCTCGACTGTAAGGCCATACAGTTGTAAACGTGCCATTTATGTTCTATACTATTTTGCTAAGAAAAAATGAAAAAGATTTGAATACATACATACATACTAACATACATACATACATAGGTAGGTATCAGCTTTTCCTAACCTTACTTGTCAATCACAACGAAAAAAATACTTTATCTCGTCTCATACATGCATAGGTATTTCTATTTATTGCCCACTGGGAAAATAGGTAAGCACCTTGCGAGGTAAGCCATGTTTTCTTTCAGTTTTTAGTACACAAATTGTCATCATGGCCAATGTCTAGTAGTAGGGCAAAATGAACACCTCCGAAGACACATTACGTTGTCAGTTGCAAAATAACGTGCAGCCGAAGTTATTTCCAAGCACCGAACTACTCCGAGCGACTGCTCTGCATTACTAGTAACTTACTTTGTAAAGCGGCTCAGAAGTATGTCTGATACCAAATGTACATTCTAAATTCCTACTTACATAAGGCGGCCATGCCTTTGTAAAAGTAAGGGACGTTCGGCAGGGAAATGGTAATGACTGCCAGGTGAAGAGTAAGTTGCTAATAAGGTATTATTACGTGCTCCTAATTCCCACTGGGTGATATGATGCAAACATGTAGTATGTAGTGCGTAGGGCTGCCAGATTTGTCTGACGCAAAACCGGAACAAATTGATGGAAACTCCCTAAACAACACCCCATTTCTCCTCAAAGCACAAAATAGTTATAACTAGCAAACCCAAATGACGTTGAAATCATGTCATCAATGTTTAGAAATACCTCAAAAAAACACAACTCTGCTCCACAGAGTTTTAATAAACGAATCCGAATTTTTGAAGAAGGTGTCTTTTAGACCAATTTGGGGTCGTTGCTGTTATTTTTCTAAAGAACGGGTTTCAATATCTTTCGAAAACTTTTATTTGTAAAAATAAATAAAGCTCTTTTTTTGACCTAAAGTAGTCTTAAAGAAACATTTTTGAAAAAGTCTAGTTTGTTTATTTGAAAACTGTATAGTTAAAGTCTTTCCTTTTTTCGAAAACTTAGTGTTATCGGAATCACTTTGTACTCTTATTTCTAAGCTATAAAGGCAACTTTATGCTGGCCTGTTAAATACAATACATATGTATTTACGTAATTGCATTTGTAAATGGAATTTGTTATTTAACATTACGCCTATCCAATGCGTTAATATCTTAGCCCAAGAAGTACCTCAATATTCAGTAAAACAAAATGAAAATTGGAAACCTTGAAAAAATAATGTTAATTAACATTATATCGTCAATATTTATACCGAGTCAGTTCTGGCATTAAAAAACGTGGCAACCCTCAACGACATTTTTCGCATTAAAGCTCTCAAAAATGCCTTTCATTTGATATTCATATTAGGTTATTTCAGTCAAGTTTTGTAGAATCGAAAATAAGTGGCAACCTTACACTAAAATTTTAAGGGACAACACTTACTATATAGGAAAAGCATTGTAATATTGTGTCTTAAGTTTCTAAACAAAAAATTTAATAAATGTACATAAAAACTAGGTGGCAACCCTATTCCAAAATATTTTTGGAACTAATTTCGAATAGGTGGCATTCTTTTACAAGCATGTATTTTCGGTGATAACATGTTTTAAACTAAAGCTTTCCTAAAATTCCTTCTTTTTGAAATATTTCACATAACATCTTTATAATTTATTTAAATTCAACTTTTGAAGCAGGTGGCAGCTCTCATTAAAATATATATTCAAGCTAAACCCTCCTTCGTTTCACAGCAATATTTTAATACACATTTTAATTAACTTATGGAGAAATTTTAATTTTACTTTATAAACAGATTTACAAGCGAGCCGTGTGCCGAATTTCATCTAAATCCGTAGTGTACATACATACTTTCATATTCATTACCCTCCCTGAAAAAAAACATTAAAAAGGGCATTTAAAGAGTGAGGTTTTAGGTAGAAACGAAAAAGCCAAGAGAACAACAAACATAGGCGATTGCATTAAAGTGAATAAAAAATGAAAATACCGCAATGCCAGCTTGCGAGCTTTTTTATACTTTTTCAAAAATGGGCAATTTTTTCGGCATTTTAGGACAAGGTAGATCGTATAATACAACATGCTTCTACAGATTTACTTGAAAAATAAACCAGACCCTAAAAATATCCCGCTGAGACTTCATTGAAGTTAACTGCATCCACAAAACATAAGTTGACTGAAATCAGCAAAAAAAGCTCGATTCATTCAATTAGTAGGAAATTTTAATAATACAAAACGGTAAAAATTAAACAAATACATTTTTTTTTTTCGTATTAAATCAAAGAAGTTCTAGGAAAAACGTGATATTTAGAAGCTGGACCGGAGCACTGGGACAAATAGTCTTAAACCTGGACATTTCCTGGGACGTTTGGCAGCCCTAGTATGTATAAAGGAATGTAACAAATCTGTAAGCTCATTCAATCACAGTTTCATAGTTTCAAAATATCCACATATAAGTGATCGGAAATACTGCATGGGCCCATATGTGTGTAGATATGTACATAGACATATATGTATATGTATTAACCAATGTATTAACTAACTTTATGTTATCTTAGTCAGGAAGCCATAATAACGTCGGTTGTTGTCGCCCTTTCTGCGTCAATGATCTGTTACTATTCATATATGCATCGTTACGGTGACCATATTTATGAGAGCCGAATACGGGACAAAAAATAATTTTGGAAATTTTTTCTACACTGTTTTCCCTGAAACAGTATCCCTATAGTAACATCACAAATTTGTAGGAAAGTTTTCTCGAGATTTTTACCCGGTAAAATTTGTTAAAAAATTCGTTAAATTTTAGTATAATAAAGTGCAATTTTAAGTCGGTAAGGCTTACCACTAATTTTTGGCAATTTTTTTTTTTTGTTGACGGTGTTACGCATTTTTTTCATACAAAGTAAGTATGTTCGACCTTTTTTTTTTTTTGAAAGAGAAGCAACTGAGCAGCAATTCCCACTCGCACTTTATTATACTCAATTTTAATGAGTTACATAACTGCAAACCAAATGTTTTTCTAAAGATTCTAATTAAAAAGTTTGAAATTTTGGCGAAACATTGCAGAACTAATTTTTATAGTTTTTTGCACAAAGTTGGAAATTTGATATTATATGGTTTTTGGGGGAAAAAGAGCTTTACTTTCATAAAATAAACAATAAACATTAAATAAACTGAGGAAAAATAGCCAAAACTTACTAAAATGTCGAGTCCTAATTTCTATTTTGGCCACTGTATGTATTCCCCGTTTCGAATCAAAGGCCTTCAGATTAGAAAATAATAACTGTTTATAAAGAAAATTACGATCATATATGTACCAACATCACTTAAAACTCGTTCATAAGCATGCCATTTTAATGAGCTGTTAAGGCGTCGGAACACCGAATACGGGACAAATACAGGACATTAAAAGAAATACAGAACATTTGGCGTCCGGTATAAAATAAATAAATTACCAGGACAATGGGTCAAAAAAGAGGACTGTCCCGTATAATACAGGACGGATGGTCACCGTATGCATCGTACATACATACGTATGTACATAACTACGAGCATATTGATGTAATACTTAGATACATCCAGTTATATGTATGTATGTATGTATGTATGTGACTAAGTTTCAGTAGTTAATTCCGCATTGCAAACTTTGTTAGCTATCTACTCAGTTACAAAAGATGCTAGCCAAGTAATGTCTTATTGGGATATGATTTCAGAACAGATAAGTAGTTTAACAGTTAGTTACACAGTGATTATGTGCATGTATTACTTGTAAGTATGTATGTATGTGCATACGTATACATGCATGTATGTGTACCCGGTAATAAATTGAATTTTCAGAAGGTTACACACCAGCGCCTAATCCTTAAGAACTGTCATCGTTACAGCTGACTTTAGCTTTTTCGTGAAACTTTTGGTTGGTTAATTTCACTTGGCTAAATAGGAAATCAGGCCCCTTACATAGACCGCAACTTACGCCTTATGTTGGCAAGAGTTTGTAAGGATCTTAGATTCTACTCGAGTCTAAATGGTTTGCTTGATTCGTTGATTATTGAGTTCAAAAACAAAAGCAGCGTTTTAAAGGCCCCTTAGCAACACCTTACGGGTATTTTGCGTTATTCGATTATGCGACCATATTATTTAATTTCTCCGTAAATTTAATTCTTATTAACGGATTGAAAAGTGTAGCCATATAGCCAGAGATGAATTTTGCAAGGTTTAACAAGAAATAAATTGAAAACAACAATTTTATACTTATAACCACCACCACATAAATCCACATTTCAAACTTCGTACAAAAATTATAAAAATTAAAAAAAAAAATTTACAATTACTCCCAAAAATTTTAGTTACGCAGTTTTAAGACCCATTCAATTTTGGTAGTTGAAGTGTAAATTTCAAGACGCCAGAAATTCGCGTTGATTTTTAACAATTTTTTATTTTATTTTTTGCTGAGGAATCTGAAAAATGGCGTTCTAGGCATTTGGTTCCATATAAAATAAATTGTCGAGCATATCCGGCGAAGTCGACGATGTCTCTCCCTCATCAAAAATTCAACTCCCAATTTGTGCTCCTTTACATTAGAGATGCCGTTTTTAGATCGATTAAATTGAATATCGATTAATGGAGCACTTCCGAATCGATTTTTTGTCGATTTATTAGTTTCGAGAATCGACATTCGACTTTTGCTCGGTTGATGCAGGTTAAACACTACCCGTGTAATTGTATTTGTTTCCACATGACATTTTTAAAATGGCATACATAAGTTTTCTTGTCGTTTCGTTGCCTGGTGGAAATTCGGTTGAAGAATTTATGAAGTTTCTGTTGAATGATCATATCATTAATTTTTGTTTCTTCATTTCGATCTGGCATCTCTACTTTACATGGCAGCTGTAGTAGACGTCGCAAGAACACAGACATTTTTTTTGTTGCCCCGCCCAACGTATTTTTGGATGGCGGTGATGGCAGGTTTTGCCCTTACGATGACCAACCAGGCAGAGGCATCTTTCTCATTAAGGGTCTGCACATTCCAGGTGTATGCCCCCAATTTATAGTCCTTTAAATGTTTGCCGTGGTCATCATCAAAAGGAGGATCTCATCCGAGACTATGTCTCTTTTCTTTACTGGACGTGGTTTTTAAGCGACGGGTCCCAAACCCAGCGCACAACACATTGTTGGGACGGGGGTGGTTTCACAACCAAAGACAGACACCCGTTTGCAGCCACGCCTACTGGTGAAGAGGCGCTGCAGGCGTCAGTGAGCCCTTAAATCGAATACGTCAGAGTGGCCCCACTGAAGCTCTCTCCCTTTTTTCCTTGACTCGAGGCTCCATTCGGATTGACTACCGTCTCTCGCACATGGGTTATTCGCGTTGCCCAGAGTGCGCGAACGAGGACTGAAGAGTCGGATTGAGTATAGGCGTGCAACTGTAACTGCGTATCTAGAACAACGACTATACCCCATTTTTATCCGATTTTATTAAGTGAGGGATACAAAGAGTTGATTTTGCATAAGGAAATTACAAAAATCTTCATATGGTGGGCCAAGAATAGTGGTGGATCGTAAAATATAACATGAAATTCTTTGAGTTGAACTAAGACTTTGTTCTGGAAAGTACAACAGCCTGCTCACCCTAATTATTGCTGCAGTCGATTAGGAATATGCATTTAACTTAACTAAGAAAGAATCGCTTTCGAAAGGCTCGCATGGCGCCCCATAAACCACAGCATACCGGGAGACCGCCCACTCTGATTGCCACACCCTAAAGCCGATTATATCCATACATGTATACGTATGTATTTAGATACCTATGTATGTAGATATGTTTGTACATAGCTGTTTAGAAATACCTAAATATTTTAACTTACCACAATGACCCAATCATTTAGTAACTCCTACTCGAGTTACATCAACAATCAATAGCTACGAATAAAAGAGCAATACGGGTAAATTTATTATTAGATGTGGTGAGGAAAACCGCATCAATGCAAATATTAAATTTCACGAGTTACTACATAACTTTTGCTCTGTTTATTATGAAATAAATTGCGCGAGTTCAGAGACATAAATGTATAAGTTGTAATATTATTAAAGACATAACCACTTAGACGATGAACAAATGTATGTACATTAGGGTGCTCCTTAAAAATCAAATGAACGATTTTTTCAGTCTCATCCCCTCAGTCGGTAATACCACGGTCACAGATATCACATATAAATTGTGGCAAAGTTCGGATTCCTCAATAGTGACTCAAACAATTTAAATTAATAGTTTTTTTTTATCTAATACCCAAAATCGATACTACCATAGTCGAAGATATCACATATAAATTTTTGGTCCCGATTGCAGTCGGTTAAGGCCTGTGGCAAAGGGGTCAAAGACCACATGCCTCTAAAGAGACTCTAAAAATTAAAAATATTTTTTTCATTTAATACCCAAAATCGATACTACTAAAGTCGAAGATCTCCTATATAAATTTTGGTTCCGATTGCAGTCGGTTAAGACGTTTTCATAGAGTAATTTGAACTTTGGCCCACTTCAATCGGGGCCAAAATTAATTTGTGATATTTTCGACTAAAGTAGTCTCGATTTTAAGTATTAGATGAAAAAAAATTAATTAAAATTTGTTCAGTCTCCATAGAGGAATCTCCATGCGACACGCCTTAACCGTCTGCAATCGGGAAAACTTATATGTGATATCTTCGACTATAGTAGCATCGACGTAGGGGTTGAGGCTTGGGAAATCTGGTGTAAAAATTTCCTTTATACATTTAAGGACCACCCTAATGTACATACATTATGGTGATCAAAAAAGAAGTAATTTCAGAATTTTAATCCCCCTAGGGTGTATTTTTTTATTTTGAAAATTCAAAATCCGACTTTCATTTTTCACATCCTTTTTTGAACCACTCTAATGTACATATATATAATAACGTGTGCGTATAATCTACTGAATCCTTTGCAAATGTGTATTTACTAGTAAAAGTTATTTGCTCCTTTATTACTAAATCTTTACTCAATAAAATTGTAGTACGAATGGATTAATTTAATAAGACAATTTCATTCTGCTCAAGGCTAAGTACGATACAAAGGCTTATCTTGTCTCGGCAAGGAGGCGTCGGATGAATTGACTTAAGGTTTTTGTTGTCTCTTATTTTTATATATTACAAGGCTTTTTTGCCAAATAGTTTGCTCATATACATACATATTCAAACAGTAAGTGAGTTTTGCTGAACACGCGAATAAAAGCGCCAAAGTATTAAAGTTTCTTTGAGTAAAAGTATTTACCTATTTTCACAGGACTAAATATTGAGTTTAAAAGTATTTAGTTGCTTTTAAGTAACGAAATACGGCGTACAAAACTATTTTTTCACTAATCCCGAAACGTCGAAAAATCCCGAAAGGTACCGAAATATGTAACATGAAGTATTCCGAAAAGTCCTAAAGAACAAAAAAGTTTCGCAAACATCCCAGAGGTTTTTAAAAAACCCGAAAAAAATACAAAGCCTGACAAAATTTTTAAAGTTTTCGAAAAATCCGAAATGGGCCCAAACAATCCCAAAAAGTTTTAAAAACAATGGGAATGTCCGAAAAAATTCCCAAAGTTCTTTAAAAAAATCCCGAAAAGTAAAACACGAACAATACCCAAAAAACCTCAAAAAACCGGTAAAAAACTTGAAAGCTTTCGAAAAATGAGAAAATCACGAAGCTTTTCTTCTTACATATTATCAACCACTAAATACTTAAACTCTTGATTATTTAGTAATTACCATCTTCCAAATACTTTAAATCTATTTACTTTAGCAATTAGCAGCTCCTAAATACCTTTTTTTTTAATTTATCTAGTATTTAGACATCTCCAAACAGGTGCTCAAAATAAATATTTAACGATCAACAACTTGTGATGACTTTACTTTTGGCATCCGCTGATAATACAAGAATGGAATTTACATACAAACGTATCCAATTGTAGATAAACGCGCGAGGCTAGTCCACACTCATTTTTACCTCCTAAAATATACATATGTAAATATGTACTATGTACATTAGGGTCGGCATTTTTTTTTCCGAAACCCCCAGAACTTAAGATTGTTGAAAATAAGGGACGCTCTTTGAATTTTTCCATATTTTTCGTATGAGGAAAAAACATTTTTTTTTATAATTACTGTAAAATCATAAAAAATAATTATTTTTGATCGAATAAAAAGATTTCCTTTCAGAAATCTTTAATCAGTAAAATGTTTATATTCTCTCCATACACATATAAGAGTTATATAAAAAATTCATATATGAATAATCAGTTGTATGGAGGCTATTTCATTTTCACTTAAAGCTTTCTGTTGAGAAGGAGAGAAAATAGAGCGAAATTTCATCTTCCTAGCTGCATAAATAGATGAGGTATAACAAAAAATCTAGGAGCTATATGTTGTAGTGGTCTGATTTTCCCGGTTCCGACAAATGATTAGTCTTATATATAAAAATGAAATAGCGTTCGTTTGTCATCGCATCCCGTGAGAACCGCTGTGCCCCGAACTGTGGCCCGTGTAGTGTTTTTGTACAAACAAAAAAAATTGCTGGTAAGTGTCGCTGTGGTCGAGATATTCCTAAAAATCGTATTTGTGGACCGATTTACTTCATATTCAGTATGTAGGTTGGCTGTGCAAAGAAAAACATTTTCGGGAACAGTAGACTCGGTAATTTGCAAGTGAGCGAAGAAATTTACTACAAACTATTGATATTGGTTGAGGAATGTGAATGGCGATATCAAACAACATATTGACTCCATTAGGCATGGCAGCACCCAATCTCCTGTTGCACGATGTGCTTTATCAGGATATGGCACGTGAAAAACAATATGACTGGGACACATTGAAAGAATCAGTTCGAGATCAAAAATATGTATACCACACTCTCATAAAAGTTGTGATCGATGGTACTGGAGGTGTTTTCTTCTTGGATTCTCCCGGTGAAACTGGGAAAACTTTTTGGATTACAAGCCAAGATGATATTGTGCACTATCCAGCCGAGTTTTTAAACTCGCTAGAATTGCCAGGACTACCGCCTCACAGTCTCCACTTGATAGATTATAAAAAAGAAAATAAGCATTTTTCAAAGCAAACTCTTTTAACGAGCAAAATTCATTTTTTTTGAGTAATCTTATTTTAAGTAACTCGATTAATCATCGTTTTGAGTAATCAAAATCTTGATTACTCGAGTAATTGGTTAACTGAATAACTGATTAACCAACTTGCTCGAGTAATCGAATAATCACACAGCCCTACTAAAAATATATATAAATACGGGTTCCCAAATATCTCGACTTCCGCGCCACCTATTGGCAAACTTTTTTGTGGAGTTAATCTAAATATAAATCAGATCGGACCATAAATACGGGTCTCCAAAATATATGGACTCCTGCGCCACATAGCGGATTATTTCATATTGCATTGTCATCAGGCTCTGAGCCAAGTTTGAAGTTTCACGTCTCTAGCTCATCGGGAAGTTGGTGAAATATTGATTGCCAAATTCCAGGCCATACATAAATTTGTACATACAAATGAAGTAAAATAAAAGCTTGTAAAATACGGGTCAACTTATTTTAAATTTTCAATAAATCTGGTGGGTAGCAGAAGGAAAACTCCAAAAATTGTGAATTTTTGCACCACCCTAACGAAAATAGTTCATAAATGCTCATGCACATACATACATATGTATTTACATAAAAAAAAAATACAAATCTATTAGCTCAAAATCCGCGACGACAAGAGCATGGAAATGGAAAACTAATCTTTTTAGTTTTCGTAGGATAAAGGCTCTTGACTTGGTTTTTCAGCGAAAACAAGAATTCTGAATACCGATTTAGCGCAAATAAAACAACATATCTACAGACATACTATGCGTAGGTACAATTTACCCACACCCACACATCTATCAAATATGTGTAAGTGCACCTGATTGCCAATAGTTAGAAGTGTTAGCGAAGTTTTCAAACGCCATGAATATCCCCCCAAGAAGTGCCCCAGTTTTTCAAGAGCCACTATACGCTGGCATGTTTATCACGCTGATGGCCATCTAAAGATTGGCTGCGTGAAAGTTTTGAAATGTATGTTTACCTTCTGACTCCTTTCAAAACCTTTATGTATGTAAAGTAAACGCAACCACTTACCTACATATATAAACACGTGTATACATACATAAGCACATTAATGTGTGTGTGTACTTTGTTTAAGTTAGAATCTTAACATTTTTGAGTGCCTTACTTCTGGTGAGCTGAATCGTTTTCTGAACGTACATGCAATTACGGATGGCCTCGTTTCTTTTAAACTGCCTATTTCTATGGATATGTATTTAGGTACAATTTTATTCAATTGAAATTACTAAGCCGCATGAAATGATACACAAATATAAACCACTTTGTATGGTACTTCTAGAGTTTTGTTTATAGAATAGTATCTACTTAAACAACTTAAATGGTAAAATTTTCAAAAAAAAATCTAAGTTATGTAAAACGACAAGTTCCCACCGTTTGAAGCTTCTTGCTTTAAAATTTACTGGGGTTTTCACATCACCTCTAAGGCAAGTATGAGCAGAGAACGTCTATAGACGTTATAGACGTTCTCTGGTATGAGCTCCTCTTAATTGTAAACCGCGAATTTACTCATACGCCGTGGCTTACTCACTCAAGTGTCAACCATTTGTTAGAAGGGGGCCTGAATGCATTGAAAATAAGTTACAAACGTATAACCGTAGTGAAACATCACAAAAGAGAAAATTCTAGTAGAACCAAATAGGTATAAAAAAGGTTTTACTCTTGAGTTATCGCTATATGCGTCGGTACATTTAAAGGATCGATGTTATAATCTCAATGAAACTTGGTGTCAAGGTTGCATTTTACGGCAATTTTGCGGCGGAAGACACTCTGGCTGTCGTACCGCTTCAGAATTTTGGTAGCCATGAGGCAATCAACATGGGTCCTTTTAGTATAGGTTTATCTGTTGAAGACCTTATCGCCCTTGCTGGTTACAGATATGCTATCTACATGGTTCCGTCTGCGGCTCATTTCCTAACTGAATAGTAGGTGAAGCCACCCAAGGCCGGAAGTCGATTCCGTCATGCTATTAAGAGCGGAGTAAGAATCGGTATATGGCTTTGAGTCGTCCCCGCTGCTCAAAGTGTTTATGTGTTAATTGAGGTTTTGACTTTTACTATTCATATCAAAAAGGGACCCCAATCAGAGCCGCTATATGTGCAACCTCAAATGTTTAGTCACCAACCACGACGAGCTTGGAACGTACTTCAGATCTGCCCGATGTTTTAACCGGACTGTCGCGGCATTAGCCCATCTGCAATTTCCGGTAGGTTTCACACGCGGCAGAATACCGCAAGCACCAGCACAAGATCGACTTTTCCAAAATGTTTTAACAAAATAGTTGTCCAACGATAAAGCAGTGGTCATTACGCACAGGTAATCCCAAAGAGGCTAAAGGTCATTTATGGTTACGCAGAGTGCACCGCGCAGAAGCGAAGAACTCTCTTATTGTAGTGTACTACAATTTTAGGTTTTCTTAACCATAGATACCTATCGCGATTCCACTAAAGTGCATTAACTAAAAATTTATCATAAACAGCATCCACGAGGGTACTGAAACTTTTACTATCAAGCGACTGTTTCTACACAAAGAAAGAACTCCATGCAGGTATTCTTGGAAAGAAACTAGGGTTGGAAGTACAGTGTTATCTGGCTGGAGTGAATACGCGAACACCTCGAAAGAACACCGAAAGAGTGAACATGAAAATTTTTCCATTGGGTACTGTATAGATTGAACAAGTTTTAGTATTTGTATTATCTATGTATAATTCACGTAGATACCTTAGTACATATGCGGAATTTCCGATTCCATGACTAAAGATATCTGTTTTGGCAGAAAGCTCCAAGTCAAAATTCTCGATCGCGAGGACTGCGCAAATGGGCTACCTGCGCTTCATCCCCAATACGTACATTGGTACAGGATGGAGGATAGAGTATGTGCACGTATGTATTTTTGGACCTGATACCAAAATTACAATTAGCCCACTTTGTTTGGTGCTGAAATGTAAGCGATATTAAACTACGCAAAATTAAACCTTGAAAAGGGTTTGAAGGGGCCTTTCTAGTTATATTTTCGGATAGCGAAGACGGGTACTTACAAACCGGATGAGGTGTTCCAAGATGAGAAGGGAATCGCTAACTGCCTTTTTGAGAGCTTTACTATTCTGTGGTCTCAGTTGATCCACTTTGAGAGTAATAATTACTCAGTGGATACACTCTGAACGCAGTAAGTACCATCTTTTGAGGTGGCTCTTGTTCTTTTATACCCAAGCACTAATGCGGATTTCGTTTCTACCAAAAAATGCAACCTTCACCTTGCTCTCTACGCACAAACACTGAGAAGAGGGCGATTAGAAGGCAACATTTTTTGTAGAAACGAAATCGCCATAACTAACTAAAGATGTATCATCTCGGTTATTGTTGACGAAAAATATTCCTACTAATATGAGATTGCCACAGTGTTTTCTGACAAGGTGGAAAATTTTGAAACAAAGCGTGTATACGAATACATATATTTACTTAAATACGTACATATGTAAATACATCCAGCAAAACAAATAAACAAATTTGGTGCCGAGTGCAAGTAACTATTTGCTTTGTATTAACAAAAGATCTCTTAAAAGTGATAAGGTAATATTTTCTCTCTCCATCCTAAATTTAACTTTAATTCTTACATACTAATCACATTTCGTCATATTTTTTGGT
>NW_023458561.1:63210537-63210957 GCF_013731165.1 Rhagoletis pomonella | reverse complement strand
TTGCTGTTGCGTTTGCTGTTCTACACCTGGCATAAATACTGGCAGCGATTGCGGTTGCATACAAGCATTAACATTGTTGTTGCCTTCATCCTCAACATCCTGCACTAGATATTTAGTGTACATCTGTTCTAACTGTGCACCCAAGTTGGTAAAGTTACTATAGTACAGATCAAGTGTCATTAGTAGCAATGCCTTAACAGTCGCACTAAGCGTAGGCTGCTCAATCAAATTACGTCTTATGTGATAAAGCAGTTGCGTCAATTCGTTTTTATGTTTTACACGAATGATATCACCATTAAGCGTGATTTGTGAGAGTATCAACTTGGCCAATTTCACATCAATTGGTTCTAAAGCGCTCACTTCGCGAATAAGTAGGCTTAGCAAAGATTCGCCCAAAATTGTGATGGGCGATTGATCGGC
>NW_023458561.1:63194708-63207537 GCF_013731165.1 Rhagoletis pomonella | reverse complement strand
TTTTTTTATGAAATAATTCTTCTAATATAAATTTAGATGTAAGACGTATGTATTTACATGTTTATGTAAGTATGTATAACCCCAGTTGAACTTGGGAGTATCGCACAGTGGCCCCCGCCATAGGTAAAAAAAATGTAATTGCTTTTACTTCCTAAACGAGCGATCAGGGAATACTCGCAGAAATATCATCCCATAAACCTCCTCAGAGGATTACTCTCAGAATATCTTCCCAGAAACCTCCCAAACAAGACAACAAGGGAGTGCACATAGAAAAATATCCCATTTTCCTCACGAACGATCAATATGGAAATCAAACGAGAAATCATCTCAAGTGGTGACCCCGAACTGAAAAGCCGAATGCCGAATCTTAGAGATGTCGTACCACGGAGATGACCCTGAGCAACTGCCCGAATCCCACGTAGATGCATCCATGACCCCACGAACAAATCCACCGAACATGAGCGACACAAACATAGAGTTATATTTTTTGTCCCTATAATTTTGCTAATTAAGGAATTAATTGCATTTATCGACGACACAACAGCTATACGACTATATTAAGAGTAAACTTATTCTGCGGATTTCGGTACCGCATAACTATAATCAATCGGTACATGTGATGGCCCGAGGCAATACCGTCAGCAGACATGACCATACCAACTATTGCTAACGCATACTAATTGGATTGCGAAATATGGAGTGCCTACAGTAGTAACCTCAGATCAAGGTATACAGTTCACTTCCAATTTTTTTTGCTGAATTAACAGTCACTCGGCATTAAAAATTTTACGACAACGCCTTACCACCCACAATCTAATGGCATTGTGGAAAGGTGGCACCTTGCCCATAATTCTCCTTGTCTGGCGTACCGTCTACAAGCAGAATCTATGTGCATCACCTGTCGAGTTCGTTTATGGCAGCACCGTACGAATACCATCAGAATTTCTTGTTGAGAATCCTAAAAACAAATCACTGTCGGATTTTGTAGTGGGACTCCAAAATGTTATGAACTCTCTCGGACCATCATATAAATACATCGTCGCATACTTCAATGAAAATTTTCGTTCATCCTGCCCTCACCACATTCAAAAGTGTTTTCGTAAGATAAGAAATGATATGGTGCGCCAATCGGTTTGAACACCCTACGAAGGACCGTTTGAGGTTTTATCCAGGTCCAAGAAGTATTTCAAAATCTGAATAAGAGAAAAGTTGAAGAATATTTCTGTGGATCAATTAAAGCCAGCGTTCCTTGTAAATAAGAACTTATCATTGCCACAAAAGAGTCCTATCACATCTACTGAGACGAGACGGCAGTGTGTAAACTTGAAAGAGAATCAAATAGTCTAATAGGGATCGCTTATTTAGTATAGCGGGAAGTACTCTGGCAAAGCATATACTACGTTATTTTCTCGGATGCAGGCAACCCTTAAATACTTTTTTTATTTTATAATAGTAAACTACACTAACATCCGTTCACTCTCTTTTTTTACGTCAAATCAAGAAAATACGTGTTTTTCACAATTCAACAAAAATCATTACTTAAAAAAGTTTTTTTGAGTATTTTTTATAAACTAGATATGTATGTATGTGCCTATGTAGATACACTGGCGATCAAAAGTGAGTGCATAGTGTTTTTTGTTAAATATTTGCAATGTTTTTCAAGAGAAATTTTTTTTGTTATGTTTTTTTTATAAAAATATGGTTTATGGTTTAATCAAAACCACATAAACCAAACTTTCAAGCTTTTTACAGAACTACATCTAAGTTTCTGAATACTTAGAAAAATTCTGGGTATGCAGGTACATCGGTTATGTAATTCTAATAAAAAGAGTGCAAGTTTTAAGCGACTAAAAAATCACGTTGATTTTTAATGATTCTTTTTGCCGATGGATTTTGCAATTTATAAAAAAATAGCGTTATTTTTTTTCAAACAGTCTTGCGCATTTTATTCTACAAGAATTTCACTTTCATATAGTAAAAAGTGTAAAAGCCGTTAGCAATAAAAAAAAAATCATTAAAAACCAATTCATTTTACTAGAATTAAATAACCAATGTACCTGCGTACCCAAAAATTTTCTAAAAATTCAGATTAAGAAGTTCTGTATAAAGTTTGAAAGATTGGCTTATGTGTCTTTGATTAAAGCAGAAACCATATTTTTATAAAAAAAAATAACAAAAAAACATTGCAAATATTTAAAAAAAAAACACCATACACCCACTTTTGATCGCCAGTGTACATATGCATGCATTTGGGAAAGGCTTATCTATGAAAAGTGCAACCGACTCTAGTCATCAGACTCAAGGTGTGAAATGTTTGTAATGCCGCTGGGTTCAAAAAGTTCGCGATTAGAACGTATCAATCTAATTAAATTACTATTACTTATTTAGAATAACAAATTTTTATACGAACAAATATGTAATTTGTTACATATCAAGGTCTTAAAATCTGTATTCTCAATTGCTCTTATCATCTGCATATACATATGTATGTATGTATACTCGTATGTATGATTGTGCGCTTATGAGGGTTCGCAATTTACTACACAAGTTTGAGTTTGCATTTAAGCTTTTAATCTCCAGTCTTACAAACGTATTAAGGTCACTATGGTTTCTTTGATGAAATTATCTTTCACACTTTATTTCTTACAAATTAATTTGCATACATAAATATACTGCTGCTTTGGCGCATTAATGCCTTTTCTCTTCGTTCGGGGTTGGTGTTGCATAATAATTTATTGGCTTAAAGACAGATTGCCGCAATAAGTGTAACTGAGTACATATATTCAATGAATGACATGCAGTCAGTACTCTTAGGTTCATTGAAGATTGACTTATAGGCCGTTAAGAATGAGCACTCTTTCACTTTTTTCTTTTCTTTCACTATTCCGCCTAGCCCATTAAAATCTATGAAGAAAACATTTTTCAGTCTATAGTTATATATCAGAGCTGTAAAATGATTGAATCAGTAGGATCTGCATTCACTTGGCACTCGTTTCAAAATTTTGATTGTTTGGCTGTATAAAACAAACCTCATTCCTGAGTGGCTTAAATTATTTTGAAACAAAAACAAACGTAATGTGTTGTTGAATGGCAGAGTTCCATTCAGTATAGAATGTGAATGTAACAAAAATATTCGCAATCATCGTGATTGTAAATTTTAATAGTCGTTTTACTTCTGCTTTTGTACTACTGCTATGGTAAAGCATTACCTAAGACCAGAAGTACGTACCAGCTTTGGATGTTCTGTCAATGCTGTTTAAAACCAACTGCATGTTTTTAAAGGAAACTTGCGCTCAATTTTATTTAACGAACTAAATTTTTATTTGTACAAAGAGATATTTTTATTTCTCAATACCAGGCGCTCATACATATGAAGTAGCAAGCTTTCTATATGTATAAATTTGTTTGTAGAACTTTTAAATAAAATTGTTTTGTAGAAGCCTTTGAACAGTACAAAGTAGAATTTTGGAAATTTAAAAATTTATACAAACAATTTTGTACGTAGAAATAGAAAACTTGTTACTTCACATGCATGAGCGCCTGGTATTGGGAAATGAGAATATCGTTCTTTTCAAATAAAAACTGATCATAAAGGGTGGCCGCGCGAAAATTGGCACATATGTATTTTAAAAAAGACATTATATGTATGTGGATAAACCATGGACTGAATGATAAAAGCTGCTATCATTTGATGGTTGTTATGCTTGATTATTTCATGTTCTGCAGATTTTCCAATCTTTAAAAGAAAAAAGTTATAGATACTAATTGTCTTGGAACATTTTTCACTCAGTTTTCAAGCAACCAAAACTATAAATTTGTACAATAAGTTCATGTGAATCAAGCTGCGTTTCATGCGTGGAGGAGTCCAAGCACAACCATTCATTCGTAGGACATGGCTTAGCCCGCATGGCCGCTGTGCATTGATACGCGACAATATGTCAATAGCGTTTTAAAGTTCATACACCTCATTATTCCATCATTTAAACTTACATATTTTTCTTAGTGTATAAAATTTGATTGGAACTGAATTAGAGAATGCACACATAGCAAAGTGTTCATTCATCTGGAAGCTAATTCAGTATTGAATTCTGTTTACTTCAGCATTCTCAGTTTTTCATTCAGGTATTTACTACCTTACTGTGTGAAATCAATTTTTTTTTAATGATTGTAGATTGAAAAAAAATATAAGCCACACTACCAGGCCAAAGGAAAATGAATGAAATCCTACTTGTAAATATTTCATGATTAAAATTTTAAATGATTTCACAGTTTTACAGCTCTGTCATATATGTATATGTAAGTTAAGATGTGCAGTCAATTTCTGTTCTATTTGTTTTGGTGCCATTTTTTGGTAGCTTAGTAGGCTCTGAGTTAAGCTGTATTATGTTGCATATAACGTACGGCCTGCGGACAGTGTGACCACGGGCTTGTGAAAAATTGTAGCAGAAAAGAGACTTAAAATGTATCAATATGTATCACTTTTTTTCATTTATGAAAACCCATTTTCAAAACAATTTAACATTTATTGCACGAGCAAGTTGATGAATATTTCCCGAGTGCGATTTGCGCAATTTCAGTTGCAGTTGCACCTTGCAATTTTTATTGCCTACCAACTGTTGTGTGTTGGCACTTTGATGTCTAGATATGTATTTATAAGCATTTGCCGCATGACACCGCCAGACAACATTCTCTCAATTTCGGTGTTAAAAACATTTAAATCTTAAACAAACTTACTGAATAACTTCCTAAAACGTTGTCATAAATAATCCAATAGGGAACAGATTCTTATTTTGATTTAATATTAGTATTTCATCGATATAACCACCAGCACGCTTTCAATCAAGTGAAAATATGGCTGTCAAACTATCAAATTGGAAATATATCCATTGGTATCCATTGGAAATATATTTTGTCAAATGGTTATCACGACATTGTTGTTCCCCTGTGGCCTTAGCGAGCACCGAATTACCGAGTACCAAACCCTAGTTTCTGTTATTGAATATAGCGAAAATAAAAACATGCAGCGCTATGATACTGTTCGTTTGTTCCCATTTTGACTTTTTTCGACACGGACCATGAATCACAATACATGAAAGGTTCGTTCAGAGAACAACAATGAACTTTTGGATGTACGTTTCCACAGGTGCACGACATGTTTTGTAATGCATAAAAATTTACAGATTTTTTTCATTTGTATTTGGAAAAGTATCAAAACTGGAAAAAAAGTATCTCTCCAAAATTCATCGAAAAATGTATCAGTTTTGATCCACTTGGATCAAAACGGTCACACTGCCTGCAGACATCTCTAATAAGTTCGGGAACCTAGTCTTTTGCATATCACAAACGTAGTGTGCGATGAGAAATCGCGCCCCTTAAGAGACTAGAATTTATCCCTATATGCCTATTCCTTATGATAAGTATGTTGTTCCTAAATTAGACTGAAGATAAATATTTTGAAGCCCCCGTTGCTATCGATCCATTTAAGGGATACTCAATTTGCTGGATGTGCGTTTTTATTCGGGGGCGACCAGTCCGAAAAAACAATTCATGGGCCAAAGAGGAGGAAGTACAAAAAATATCTCTGGAATAAACAACTGAAGTTTAAGTCAAAGACCTTAGAACAATAACATAAATAACTACCTATCTACATACATGTATCATAAATGGTATAGTTTTTTTGAAAACCTCTCAAAACCGAAATGGCGTAACCCGAAGTGGGTACCCCACACAGCGCTGACAGTGCTCAACGAGGGGAACTATGGTGGTATGTTAGGCCCTCAAAGGCTACTTGTTTAAAAGGATGGGTTAATATAGGTTTAAAGCGGTGTTGAACAAAGTCAATGTGCTATCATCATTCTCCAGCTATTTTTGAGAGAATTTAAGCGTGATTGTAATCGCACGAAAAACTAGTGCATCTTCTGCTTGTCCAATAAACGATTACTCTGAAGGAGCTTATGAAAGATCAGAGAGTGAAATTGTTCGAGAAAAGTTACTCGATAAGGATCTCAAGACAACGGTTGAAACACGCGTTACATATAATATAACCTATGAAGCAGCTATGCTCAATGTGGCAGCCGCCTTTTCTCAATTTGGACCAAAAAAGCTAATAGAATAAACCACTTAAAACAATGTTTGCCCATACTTGATCGACTATCTTGACCATACAGCTACTCACACTTTAGACGCGGCATTGACGTGATCTCCTTACATGTATGAAAGTATATAGTTTGAAACCTTCACAGCATCCCACAAAAATTTTGGAAAAACCCTGTAATTATTGTTAAATTTACTCATTTACACTTTCTGCATCGCGTGATTTTTCCTCTAAAAACTAAATTCATTTGAATTCCAAACCAGTCCTTCATATTCTAATCTGCTGTGAGTTTTCAACCCTTCCGTCGCCGGTTCTGGCTAACACTGGCGTCGGAGGTAAATTTGCTTGACATTCAAATTAAATGAATGCCCACAGCACAAACATAGAATAAATCAAAATAGTGAATAAATGGCGGCAGTAAAAGGCAAAGCGCTCTAAAACAGTGGTCTCCATGGCAAACCATGACCACGAATTACGGGCGCAACGAAAAATATGCGATAGAAATGATAGAAAAAGGCTGAACACTTGCAGGGCTTCTTCGAATCCAATACACACCTTTGTATGAACATATATGTATATGCATATAGCCAGCCATACATAGACGCAAATACATTTACTTTCCAGCAACTGTTGCGCTCTTGCAAACTCACATGCCATACCCAGGCCAAATACTCGACGTACTGCTCACCCTTTTCTTAAATAAATATCTCTGTAGTTAGTAGCTTCACTCGCTTACCGGTTCCTCTTCCTGCTCCATGGTTAAATCGCCAAAAGCCGGCATCTGATTATCGCCTGAATCGTATTCTGAATCTACCGAATATTCGCTAGGTAGTCCCCCCGGATTATAACCTAAATTTTCGCGTCTTTGCAGTATGCTATCGAATGTATCCTCATCAAAGGTGTCCGGTTGTGAAACGTAACGTATACGTCGACGGCTAGCCTCGCTGTGCGAGTCGCTACTAGGATTCGAGTCGCAGGAACTGTGATCGTGCAAAGGACTTTCGTAGGATGTGGCTTGGGGTCGTACCACACTGCCGACGGCAAAACGTACAGTTGGCTGCAAAGGAGGGCCGTGCGTTTGCTCCTCCTCACCAAAATCACTTCTTAATGCGTGTCCTGTCAAATTGGGGGGATAGCGTATATTGTTGCCCGAGTAGTCGCTTGGTTGTGCACTTTCCGCCGAAGAAACGACGTCGTCTACACCACTGCTGCTCGCTGGTGTAACTGATTCGTCAGCAATGTACAGCAATGCTTCTGACTTGTCCGCGTAAGTGTAGTCGTCGTTGTCGTCGTCGTCGTCGTTGTAGATGCCTGGGTCTGGAAAAATGACTTTAGTCGATGATGGGTGACGGAAATGTGACAATGATCGAGTTTCTGGTAGTGTGGCAAGCGTTGTACTCCCATGTGATGGTACGGAGGGTGGAGTGTACGAAGGCGGTGCTTGCTGTTGCTGCTGCTGATGGTAAACTGACAGTGATACATTCGATTGCAACGATTGCGGAGGTGATGCGATATCGTCCACCGAGAGTTGTGGTGCGACTAGCAGTTTCTGTTGGTTACGCTGTTGTTGTTGTTGTTGTGGGTATTCGTCTTGCGACAATTGATTACTAATAGATGCGTGAGACTCTAATTGAAATTGTATCTGCTTTTGAATTGCCTCCAATGCGCCAGACTGAGCGCCAACCGTTTCGTCCGCCTTGGTGGCAACCGCGTCTTGTGGGTCTGATGAAACGGTAGTGGCGTTTGTTGGCTTCGTGCGGTTTTCTTCAACTGTTGTTAGGGTTCCTTCATTGGCAGATTGTTCTATTGTTGGAGTTGCTGTTGGGCTTGCCAGCTTTGGTGTTACGTTACTGCGACTTGCTAACTGTGTGGCAGCCGACGCAGACGCTTGTGGCGCCGCTATTGTACCAACGTTTTCTCCCGCCGGAGTTAACGTTGTCGGACTCGGTTTAGGAAATCGATGGCCGCGTTGTAGTGGGCTTTGCGAAGTTTGCATCAATTCAGTATCGGTTTTTCTGGACTTAGCTGTCGTTGCGCTACTGCTGCCGCTGCTGGTTGTGGTGGTAGTAGCACTGCTAGCCGTGCTAAGCGGACTGGATGGCGGTTTACTCGACGCTTGACTTCTACTACCCGCCTTGGTGGCTGTGTTTTTACCGCTATTCGCTGTACGTTGCCTCTTACCCGCAACGGTTGCTGCTATACTAACTGCACCGAAACTTGTAAGCTGTTCACGCCCCAACGATGGCGAGGTGAGTGTAGCCGGCGTGCGAGTATTGGTTTTACGTACGACGCCGCCGGTGTTGGTCGGCGTTGTTAGATTTGCTGTTGGAGGCTGCGCGTTGGTAGCGGCAGGTAGCCGACTCGGTTTGGCTGGAGCGCGCTCGCGCGGCGGTGTATCGCGCGTACTCTGTGTGATAACGAACTTTTCGTCAGTAGTTACAGTTGTTGTTCGTGTAGTTTTTTGTACAGTTGCAGCTGTGTGTTTCTGTGTAGAAGTTGAGGGCGCAGTGCTGACGCTTCCACTTTTAGTGGTGGCAGTTGTCTTTATTATGGTCACTGCAGCTTCTTTTAATGTACCCTTCTTAGTTTTAAGCTTCTTCTTTTTGCTTAATGCGCCACCTTTAGCGGGCGATGCAACGGTGATGTTGTCTTCCGCCGACGTCGCCGGTGTTGTTACCACTTCTGCGTCAACGCCGATTTCGTAACTTGGCTGCGCTTTATCTCCAACGGGTGTCAGATAATCCGTTTCGGTTGGTGAGCCCGTCTCTGCTGTACCGACGTCACCTTCAGCTAACTGTTGTTGTTCGCCAGCAGCGTCTTCTTGCTCTCGCAATGCAAATCGCTGTGTTTCACTGAGTGATATTTTCACTTTACGTGTTGTACGCTCTTCGACATCTACGTGAGGCGATTCACCGTCATCTGCGTCTTCAAATGGCGCCTCTTCCTGACTGCCCTGTACTACAACTGCTTCGTCATCTTCGTCAATGCTTTTCTTAGCACTGTGTTTTGATTTCTTTAAACTGCCTAGCAAAAAGCGTCTGGCTAGCTTGCTTTTTTTCTTGGGTTTCGCCTCTGATGACGCAGTGGCATTGGTGTCGCCAGTTTCTTCTCCGCCGCTGGAGAAAACGGTTTCGGGCGCCGATACGATTTCAGCAGATGTGCCGCCAGCTATCGAACTTTCTGTAGAGGTATCTTTAGACGATGCACGTTTCTTTCTGCCCGAAAGTTTGCGCAATGCTGATGTGAAGCGCGAACGTGCCTTACTTTTTCGCCGTGTTTCAGGATCTGATTGAACACATTCGGGATTGTTAGTTCCAACTTGAATGGCTGAACTTGTAGGATCAGTAAGTGGGGTGGTAGTTGTTTTATCAAAATCGCTCGAAGGCGTAGCAGAACCGACTTTTGCTAAATCCAAATCATCCGTACGAATATCTGGTTTGGATCCAACGTTTTGCATAGTACAAATGCTCCAAGTACGCCGTCTACTTTCCGGTTAAAGATCCAGCGCACCACCACACTGGCTATGTCAGTAATTATTCGCCAAGAGCTAAATAAAACTTGATAATTTATTTAGGTTAAAAAAAAAATAGAAAGAATTCAGCTGTTCTCAGCAAGCAACCACTCAACGACTAAAAGTTGAGCAATATTGGATGCGCGTTATTTTCGTCAAAAACCCCGCTTAGAATTTTCTTTCTTTTTAATTGTTTCCGATGGTCACACTAAGTATGAGTGAGTGAGATTTTGTTTCATAAATTTTTGCACGTTGCACTTGTAGGGCTTCTTTAATTGTTTCTAACATGCCTATCGAAACACTGGAAAATATTTCCGATTACTTTTTATATGTATGTACATTCAAACTCATCTCTCTCACATTTGCACACAATTTGTACACTCTTCACACCCGATTCAACACGATATCCTTAGAACTTCATTTCATAACCAATCAATACATCCTTTCAAAATGCTTGACTAATTGGCGTTGTTAATTGTTGTATTTAGTTAAGCACTACATCTTCTTCACTGTTCACCGGTTCTTTGCCGCTAGCACAATTCAGCAATCTCAGTCAACCAACCACCATGCAAATTCGCACTGAAAATGTTGTGTTGTTCTGTTGGCTTTTATAAAGGTTTTTACAAATGTTTAGTACAAGTGCAGGCATGCTGAGAGTTGAGCAGCAAAATGATGTGCGCTGTGCACGGCTAGCTATGTATGTAGTCGTCAGCGTAAACCAACCGCAAAATGTTACAGGTGCCAGCTGAGGGGATGGGATGATAGGTGCACTAATTCACCGACAGCACCAAGAAGCGGGTGGTTTTTTATTTCAGCACTTACTATGCTATACTTTGTCTCTATTTATCTGTCAACGTAGTCTTTAAGCCATTCAGTACTGCGTTAGTAAATGCAATATTACACGGTAAAAAATTAAATGACAAATATTCTCATTTCTTGAGTTGGAGGAGCACCGCCGTTGGAAACACCCGCCTTGCATTGAGTTTGATTTTGATATGTATGTATGTATGTGCACACTTACTCACATATTTTTCAGAGAAAGAGTTAAATTTTAACATTTGCGCGACAGTCATCCTAACAGAGCACACTAACCTGCAGAGAGGTACTGTGAGGAAGTCTTATTCTAGAGGCATGGAACTTGTGATACTTGTTACGAGCCTAAAAACCTCTACTCTTGGTTTTTTTTACCAGGTGAAATGTCTTTGATCTGCTATAATCAAGGTAGCACGCGCTTTTTCATACCACCCTGAAAGCCTGAATTTCTGACCATCTGAGAACATATCCCACTACCTGTAATGAATCGTAAGTTCTCTTAAGATCGACAAGGACTTAGAGACAAAGAAGGCACTACACTGCTCAGGAATATAAAGGCTTCGGTTTAGAGCGAATTGATGTTGTCACACAAAGGGGAGGAACCTAAAGTTCTACGCCGATTACGAATGGCGATTGTATTTTTATTAGAAGCTGTTTTTCATGGAAAACACACTCGGAGGTGGACCGCTATTACAAAAAACTGTTTTAAGTTTTATTTTTTTATGTTGGTGGGAAACAGGGATCGAACCTAGACCCTGCGGAATGGTAATGCACACCGCCATTCCACAACACAGCGGCCGCGTATATATGTGAGTACATAGACTGTATAATTATTGTATTTGTGGGCATTCATCAAGAGTTGTCTTTATTCTGGTAATCCGCCATAAATAAGGGCGCGTAATGGTTCTGGTGTTTGATCTGAGGATGGTAATTTTACTTTGACCGCTGCACTTAACTCAATGCGTGTGTCTCCCAATAAAACTTGAATGCATTGTAATATATTGGCAAATCACATCCATTGGGCGAATCATAACACAGGATACATACATATGTGCATGTACTTACTGGTGCAGCGGGTCGATGCAATCGGGTATTCACGACACTTCTCACTTGACGCAGATTGTGGCACAAGAAATGCAAGCGTTCTCATTTTATATTTTTGATCAAAATTAAATCATATCTTTTTCATATCTAGCGTCTGTAAATGGGATTTACAAAGCACTCCAACCTAACCTAACGTGCATAATATTATAGCATTGATACAGTTTTGAACTTGGGCAACTATTTCAATTTATCGGACCACCGCTGTGATACCACCTTTTCTTAAGAAAAAATAATTATAGAAATCCGTTAACGTATTCTAAAGTTATGCGGTAACATATGTACATAAACGAATTAAAAAAAAATAATTGATAACCTCCTCCTTTTTTTTAAACGGTTAAAAATGCAAAATTCTCTACACAAAATCTAAGGAAAATCAGTTTCTACAACACGAAGCAATAGACAGCTCAAATAGGGCGATCCGTTCTAGATTTATGCTGTAAAATACCTTTAATATAATCGAAATTAATAACAAAAAAAAAAATTAAGCGCACTTATTTTGAACACTTTTAAAATTCAAGTGTAGTTATAGTTGTAACCATCTAAATAAAATAATTTCCTTACATACTCGTGCTATTGAGCAAAACGTGAGGTGAAATGGAAATCTGAGTTTCACTCATTTTTACCTGGATCTTTTTTCTACTCATCCCTCTTCCCCCTAAAATCTAAATATGTACATATGTTTGTATGTACAATGTATATAGTCATATAGAGTTGCGTTTACACATCCATAGCTCTGAGCATTAGGGTGGTCCTTAAATGCAGGAAGTAAATTTTTACATCAGATTTCCGAAGCCTCAACCCCTACGTCGATGATGTCGATATTCGAAGACAACATATATAAATTTTGGTCCCGATTAGTGACGGTTAAGGCGTGTCTCACAGGGGTCACACTTCAGATTACCCTATGAAAACGTCTTAACCGACTGCAATCGGGACCAAAATTTGTATGTGATATCTTAGGTAGATATTGGTTATTAAATGAAACAAATATTTTTACCTCTCTGAGCCTCCATAGAGGCTTCTGGCCCCTTTGCGACACGCCTTAACCGACTCCAATCGGGACCAAAATTTATACGTGATATCTTCGACTATGGTAGTATCGATTTTGGTTATTAGATGGAGAAAAATGAATTTAAATTTTTTGAGTCTCTATTGAAGAGTCCTTAACCGTCTCCAATCAGAACCAAAAGTTGTATGTGATATCTGTGGCCGTGGTATTACCGATTGAGGGAGTGAGACTGGAAAAAAATCGTTCATTTGATTTTTATAAGGACCACCCTAATGTACATACACCTCCACACTACATA
>NW_023458561.1:63152826-63184708 GCF_013731165.1 Rhagoletis pomonella | reverse complement strand
TTAGTCAGGAAGCCATAATAACGTCGGTTGTTGTCGCCCTTTCTGCGTCAATGATCTGTTACTATTCATATATGCATCGTTACGGTGACCATATTTATGAGAGCCGAATACGGGACAAAAAATAATTTTGGAAATTTTTTCTACACTGTTTTCCCTGAAACAGTATCCCTATAGTAACATTACAAATTTGTAGGAAAGTTGTGTCGAGATTTTTACCCGGTAAAATTTGTTAAAAAATTCGTTAAATTTTAGTATAATAAAGTGCAATTTTAAGTCGGTAAGGCTTACCACAAATTTTTGGCATTTTTTTTTTTTTGTTGACGGTGTTACGCATTTTTTTCATACAAAGTAAGTATGTTCGACCTTTTTTTTTTTTGAAAGAGAAGCAACTGAGCAGCAATTCCCACTCGCACTTTATTATACTCAATTTTAATGAGTTACATAACTGCAAACCAAATTTTTTTCTAAAGATTCTAATTAAAAAGTTTGAAATTTTGGCGAAACATTGCAGAATTAATTTTTATAGTTTTTTGCACAAAGTTGGAAATTTGATATTATATGGTTTTTGGGGGAAAAAGAGCTTTACTTTCATAAAATAAACATTAAATAAACTGAGGAAAAATAGCCAAAACTTACTAAAATGTCGAGTCCTAATTTCTATTTTGGCCACTGTATGTATTCCCCGTTTCGAATCAAAGGCCTTCAGATTAGAAAATAATAACTGTTTATAAAGAAAATTACGATCATATATGTACCAACATCACTTAAAACTCGTTCATAGGCATGCCATTTTAATGAGCTGTTAAGGCGTCGGAACACCGAATACGGGACAAATACAGGACATTAAAAGAAATACAGAACATTTGGCGTCCGGTATAAAATAAATAAATTACCAGGACAATGGGTCAAAAAAGAGGACTGTCCCGTATAATACAGGACGGATGGTCACCGTATGCATCGTACTTACATACGTATGTGCATAACTACGAGCATATTGATGTAATACTTAGTTACATCCATTTATATGTATGTATGTATGTATGTGACTAAGTTTCAGTAGTTAATTCCGCATTGCAAACTTTGTTAGCTATCTACTCAGTTACAAAAGATGCTAGCCAAGTAATGTCTTTATGGGATATGATTTCAGAACAGATAAGTAGTTTAACAGTTAGTTACACAGTGATTATGTGCATGTATTATTTGTAAGTATGTATGTATGTTCATACGTATACATGCATGTACATATGTACCCGGCAATAAATTGAATTTTCAGAAGGTTACACGCCAGCGCCTAATCCTTAACAACTGTCATCGTTACAGCTGACTTTAGCTTTTTCGTGAAACTTTTGGTTAAATCAATTTAACTTGCTCCTTATGTTGGCAAGAGTTTGTAAGGATCTTAGATTCTATTCGAGTCTAAATTGTTTGCTTGAATCTTTGATCATTGAGTTCAAAACCAAAAGCAGCGTTTTAAAGGCCCCTTAGCAACACCTTACGGGTATTTTGCGTTATTCGATTATGCGACCATATTATTTAATTTCTCCGTAAATTTAATTCTTATTAACGGATTGAAAAGTGTAGCCATATAACCAGAGATGAATTTTGCAAGGTTTAACAAGAAATAAATTGAAAACAACAATTTTATACTTATAACCACCACCACATAAATCCACATTTCAAACTTCGTACAAAAATTATAAAAATTAAAAAAAAAATTTTACAATTGCTCCCAAAAATTTTAGTTACGCAGTTTTAAGACCCATTAAATTTTGGTAGTTGAAGTGTAAATTTCAAGACGCCAGAAAATCGCGTTGATTTTTAACAATTTTTTATTTTATTTTTTGCTGAGGAATCTGAAAAATGCCGTTCTAGGCATTTGGTTCCATATAAAATAAATTGTCGAGCATATCCGGCGAAGTCGACGATGTCTCTCCCTCATCAAAAATTCAACTCCCAATTTGTGCTCCTTTACATTAGAGATGCCGTTTTTAGATCGATTAAATTGAATATCGATTAATGCAACCCTTCCGACTCGATTTTTTGTCGATTTATTAGTTTCGAGAATCGACATTCGATTTTTGCTCGGTTGATGCAGGTTAAACACTACCCGTGTCATTGTATTTGTTTCCACATGGAATTTTTAAAATGGCATACATAAATTTTTTTGTCGTTTCGTTGCCTGGCGGAAATTCCGTTGAATAATTTATGAAGTTTCTGTTGAATGATCATATCATTCATTTTTTTTTTATCTCGATCTGGCATCTCTACTTTGCATGGCAGCTGTAGTAGACGTCGCAAGAACACAGACATTTTTTTTGTTGCCCCGCCCAACGTATTTTTGGATGGCGGTGATGGCAGGTTTTGGCCCTTACGATGACCAGCCGGGCAGAGGCATCTTCCTCATTAAGAGTCTGCACATTCCAGGTGTATGCCCCCAATTTGTAGTCCTTTAAATGTTTGCCGTGGTCATCATCAAAAGGAGGGTCTCATCCGAGGCTATGACTCTTTTCTTTACTGGACGTGGTTTTTAAGCGACGGGTCCCAAACCCAGCGCACAATACATTGCTGGGACGGGGGTGGTTTCACAACCAAAGACAGACACCCGTTTGCAGCCACGCCTACTGGTGAAGAGACGCTGCAGACGTCAGTGAGCCCTTATACCGAATAAGTCGGACTGGCCCCACTGAAGATCTCTCCCTGTTTTCCTTGACTCGAGGCTCCACTTGGATTGACTACCGTCTCTCGCACATGGGTTATTCGCGTTGCCCAGAGTGCGCGAACGAGGACTGAAGAGTCGGATTGAGTATAGGCGTGCAACTGTAACTGCGTATCTAAACAACGACCAATTCTATTAAGTGAGGGATACAAAGAATTGATACTTTTTGCATAAGGAAAGGACAAAAATCTTCATATGGTGGGCCAAGAATAGTGGTGGATCGTAAAATATAACATCAAATTCTTTGAGTTGAACTAAGATTTTGTTCTGGAAAGTACAACAGCCTGCTCATCCTATTTATTGCTGCAGTCGATTAGGAATATGCATTTAACTTAACTAATAAAGAATCGCTTTCGAAAGGCTCGCATGGCGCGCCATAAACCATAGCATACCGGGAGACCGCCCACTCTGATTGCCACACCCTAAAGCCGATTATATCCATACATACGTATGTATGTATTTAGATACCTATGTATGTAGATATGTTTGTACATAGCTGTTTAGAAATACCTAAATATTTTAACTTACCACAATGACCCAATCATTTAGTAACTCCTACTCGAGTTACATCAACAATCAATAGCTACGAATAAAAGAGCAATACGGGTAAATTTATTATTAGATGTGGTGAGGAAAACCGCATCAATGCAAATATTAAATTTCACGAGTTACTACATAACTTTTGCTCTGTTTATTATTATGAAATAAGTTGCGCGAGTTCAGAGACATAAATGTATAAGTTGTAATATTATTAAAGGCGAAACCACGTAGACGATGAACAAATGTATGTACATTAGGATGCTCCTTAAAATCAAATGAACGATTTTTTCAGTCTCATCCCCTCAATCGGTAATACCACGGTCACAGATATCACATATAAATTGTAGTCCCGATTGGAAACGGTTAAGGCGTATTGCACAGGGGGCAAAGTTCGGATTCCTCAATAGTGACTCAAACAATTTAAATTAATAGTTTTTTTTTTATCTAATACCCAAAATCGATACTACCATAGTCGAAGATATCGCATATAAATTTTTGGTCCCGATTGCAGTCGGTTAAGGCCTGTGGCAAAGGGGTCAAAGACCACATGCCTCTAAATTAAAAATATTTTTTTCATTTAATACCCAAAATCGATACTACTAAAGTCGAAGATCTCCTATATAAATTTTGGTTCCGATTGCAGTCGGTTAAGACGTTTTCATAGAGTAATTTGAACTTTGACCCCTGTGCTACCGCCTTAAACGACTCCAATCGGGGCCAAAATTAATTTGTGATATTTTCGACTAAAGTAGTATCGATTTTAAGTATTAGATGAAAAAAAATTAATTAAAATTTCTTCAGTCTCCATAGAGGAATCTCCATGCGACACGCCTTAACCGTCTCCAATCGGGAAAACTTATATGTGATATCTTCGACTATAGTAGCATCGACGTAGGGGTTGAGGCTTGGGAAATCTGGTGTAAAAATTTCCTTTATACATTTAAGGACCACCCTAATGTACATACATTATGGTGATCAAAAAAGAAGTAATTTCAGAATTTTAATCCCCCTAGGGTTACGGGGATAGGAAAAAAATTATACCCCTGTATTTTTTTATTTTGAAAATTCAAAATCCGACTTTCATTTTTCACATCCTTTTTTTGAACCATCCTAATGTACATATAAATAATAACGTGTGCGTATAATCTACTGAATCTTTTGCAAATGTGTATTTACTAGTAAAAGTTATTTGCTCCTTTATTACTAAAACTTTACGCAATAAAATTCTAGTATGAACGGATTAATTTAATAAGACAATTTCATTCTGCTCAAGGCTAAGTACGATACAAAGGCTTATCTTGTCTCGGCAAGGAGGCGTCGGATGAATTGACTTAAGGTTTTTGTTGTCTCTTATTTTTATATATAACAAGGCTTTTTTGCCAAATAGTTTGCTCATATACATACATATTCAAACAGTAAGTGAGTTTTGCTGAACACGCGAATAAAAGCGCCAAAGTATTAAAGTTTCTTTGAGTAAAAGTATTTACCTATTTTCACAGGACTAAATATTGAGTTTAAAAGTATTTAGTTGCTTTTAAGTAACGAAATACGGCGTACAAAACTATTTTTTCACTAATCCCGAAACGTCGAAAAATCCCGAAAGGTACCGAAATATGTAACATGAAGTATTCCGAAAAGTCCTAAAAAACAAAAAAGTTTCGCAAACATCCCAGAGGTTTTTAAAAAAACCCGAAAAAAATACAAAGCCGGAGAAAATTTTTAAAGTTTTCGAAAAATCCGAAATGGGCCCAAACAATCCCAAAAAGTCTTAAAAACAATGGGAATGTCCGAAAAAATTCCCAAAGTTCTTTAAAAAAAATCTCGAAAAGTAAAACACGATTAATACCGAAAAAAATCTCAAAAAACCGGAAAAACTTGAAAGCTTTCGAAAAATGAGAAAATCACGAAGCTTTTCTTCTTACATATTTTTAACCACTAAATACTTAAACTCTTGATTATTTAGTAATTACCATCTTCCAAATACTAAAAATTTATTTACTTTAGTATCTAGCAGCTCCTAAATAAATACCAATTCTTTTTACTTTATCTAGTATTTAGACATCTCCAAACAGGTGCTTTAAATACATATTTAACGATCAACAACTTGTGATGACTTTACTTTTGGCATCCGCTGATAATACAAGAATGGAATTTACATATAAACGTATCCAATTGTAGATAAACGCGCGAGGCTACTCCACACTCATTTTTAGCTCCTAAAATATACATATGTAAATATGTACTACGTACATTAGGGTGGGCATTTTTTTTTCCGAAACCCCCAGAACTTAAGAGTATTGAAAATAAGGGACGCGCTTTGAATTTTTCCATATTTTTCGTATGAGGAAGAAAACATTTTTTTTATAATTACTGTAAAATCATAAAAAATAATTATTTTTGATCGAATAAAAAGATTTCCTTTCAGAAATCTTTAATGAGTAAAATGTTTATATTCTCTGCATACACATACATATATAAGAGTTATATAAAAAATTCATATATGAACAATCAGTTGTATGGAGGCTATTTCATTTTCACTTAAAGCTTTCTGTTGAGAAGGAGAGAAAATAGAGCGAAATTTCATCTTCCTAGCTGCATAAATAGATGAGGTATAACAAAAAATCTAGGAGCTATATGTTGTAGTGGTCTGATTTTATATATAAAAATGAAATAGCGTTCGTTTGTCATCGCATCCCGTGAGAACCACTGTGCCCCGAACTGTGGCCCGTGTAGTGTTTTTGTACAAAAAAAAATTGCTGGTAGGTGGCGCTGTGATCGAGATATTCCTAAACATCGTATTTGTGGACCGATTTACTTCATATTCAGTATGTAGGTTGGCTGTGCAAAGAAAAACATTTTCGGGAACAGTAGACTCGGTAATTTGCAAGTGAGCGAAGAAATTTACTACAAACTATTGATATTGATTGAGGAATGTGAATGGCGATATCAAACAAGATATTGACTCCAATAGGCATGGCAGCACCCAATCTCCTGCTGCACGATGTGCTTTATCAGGATATGGAACGTGAAAAACAATATGACTGGGACACATTGAAAGAATCAGTTCGAGATCAAAAATATGTATACAACACTCTCATAAAATTTGTGAACGATGGTACTGGAGGTGTTTTCTTCTTGGATTCTCCCGGTGAAACTGGGAAAACTTTTTGGATTACAAGCCAAGATGATATTGTGCACTATCCAACCGAGTTTTTAAACTCGCTAGAATTTCCAGGACTACCACCTCACAGTCTCCACTTGATAGATTATAAAAAAGAAAATACGCATTTTCCAAAGCAAACTCTTTTAACGAGCAAAATGCATTTTTTTGAGTAATCTTATTTTAAGTAACTCGATTAATCATCGTTTTGAGTAATCAAAATCTTGATTACTCGAGTAATTGATTAACTGATTAACCAACTTGCTCGAGTAGTCGAATAATCGCACATCCCTAACAAAAATATATTTTTAAAACAAGCTTTCTAAGTACGAACCAAATCGGACAATAAATACGAGTTTCCCAAACATCTCGACTTCCGCGCCACCTATTGGCAAACTTTTTTGTGGAGTTATTCTAAATATAAATCAGATCGGACCATAAATACGGGTTTCCAAAATAACTGGACTCCTGCGCCACCTAGCGGATTATTTCATATTGCATTGTCATCAGGTTCTGAGCCAAGTTTGAAGTTTCACGTCTCTAGCTCATCGGGAAGTTGGTGACCATACATAAATTTGCACATACAAATGAAGTAAAATAAAAGCTTGTAAAATACGGGTCAACTTATTTTAAATTTTCAATAAATCTGGTGGGTGGCAGAAGGAAAACTCCAAAAAGTTGATTTTGATTTTGGTGAATTTTTGCACCACCCTAACGAAAATAGTTAATAAATGCTCATGCACATACATACATATATATGTATTTACATTAAAAAAATACAAATCTATTAGCTCAAAATCCGCGACGACACGAGCATTGAAATGGAAAACTAACCTTTTTAGTTTTCGTAGGATAAAGGTTTTTTTTTTTTTTTTTTTTTACTTGGTTTTTCAGCGAAAACAAGAATTCTGAATACCGATTTAGCGCAAATAAAACAACATATTTACAGACATACTATGCGTAGGTACAATTTACCCACACCCACACATCTATCAAATATGTGTAAGTGCACCTGATTGCCAATAGTTAGAAGTGTTAGCGAAGTTTTCAAACGCCATGAATATCCCCCCAAGAAGTGGCCCAGTTTTTCCAAGAGCCACTATACGCTGGCATGTTTATCACGCTGATGGCCATCTAAAGATTGGCTGCGTGAAAGTTTTGAAATGTATGTTTACCTTCTGTCTCCTTTCAAAACCTTTATGTATGTAAAGTAAACGCAACCACTTACCTACATATATAAACACGTGTATACATACATAAGCACATTAATGTGTGTGTACTTTGTTTAAGTTAGAATCTTAACATTTTTGAGTGCCTTACTTCTGGTGAACTGAATCGTTTTCTTTTTTTTTTTTAGAAAGGCAAATAATTTTTACATAGACGCTGGTTTAGGGGCAACGCTTACATACATACATACATATCTACATACGCACATGCAATTACGGATGGCCTCGTTTCTTTTAAACTGCCTATTTCTATGGAATTGAAATTACTAAGCCGCATTAAATGAATGATACACAAATATAAACCACTTTGTATGGTACTTCTAGAGTTTTGTTTATAGAATAGTATCTACTTAAACAACTTAAATGGTAAAATTTTCAAAAAAATCTAAGTTATGTAAAACGACAAGTTCCCACCGTTTGAAGCTTCTTGCTTTAAAATTTACTGGGGTTTTCAAATCACCTCTAAGAAAAGTATGAGCTCCTCTTAATTGTAAACCGCGAATTTACTCATACGCCGTGGCTTACTCACTCAAATGTCAATCATTTGTTAGAAGGGGGCCTGAATGCATTGAAAAAAAGTTACAAACTTATAAACGTAGTAATAAATACCTAGTGAAACTTCACAAAAGAGATAAAAGCTAGTGCGAATCGGAAAATTCTAGTAGAACCAAATAGGTATAAAAAAGGTTTTACTCTTGAGTTATCGATATATTCGTCGGTACATTTAAAGGATCGATGTTATAATCTCAACGAAACTTGGTGTCAAGGTTGAATTTTGCGGCAATTTTGCGGCTGAAGACACTCTGCCTGTCGTACCACCTCAGAATTTTGGTAGCCATTTTGGTCCTTTTAGTATAGGTTTATCTGTTGAAGACCTTATCGCCCTTGCTGGTTACAGAAATGCTATCCACACGGTTCCGTCTGCGGCTCATTTCCTAACGGAATAGTAGGTGAAGCCACCCAAGGCCGGAAGTCGATTCTGTCATGCTATTAAGAGCAGAGTAAGAATCGGTGTAGCTACAGCAGTCGACAACCTCCATGGTAGCCATGAAATGCCGCGCATCTCTTAACGAGATGGCTGAGTCATTTCGCCCAAAGGTAATATGGGTTCCGGGACACTGCGGCATAGAGGGGAATTGTAAGGCCGACGAACTGGCGCGACTTGGCACGAAACTTCCTTTTGAGGATATAAATGACGAAATAGGAATACCCTTGCAAACTTGTAAGCTACTTATCTCCGAGAGGCTCACTAAAGTAGCGAACGAAAGGTGGCAGGACGAAATCACCTGCAAAACTGCCAAACAACTATGGCCGGTGCTCAGCGCCAAACGCACTGGCCTACTACTGAGTCTAAATAAGTCCAATATTAGATTGTTAGTATCCGTCATAACAGGACACTGCCTAATTGGCAAGCAAGCCTATCAACTTGGCCTACGCTCACATGACTCCTGTAGAAGTTGTCAAGATGAAGAAGAGGAGGAAACGATTCTGCACCTTCTGTGCCAATGCCCTGCTCTATCTAGACGAAGACTCTCCACTCTCGGTAGGCAATTCTTCGACAACTTGGAGGACCTTAGATGCGTCGAAATCAGGTATCTTCTAAAATTCGTTCAAAGATCAAAATGGTTTTAGGAGGGATTGGGAGTTGCTGACCCAACATGCGGCATCACAATGGGCCCTGAGCCTAAGTGTGTCTTATAGACGACCGCGACAACCTACCTACCTAAGAATCGGTGTATGGCTTCGAGTCGTCCCCGCTGCTCAAAGTGTTTATGTGTTAATTGAGGTTTTGACTTTTACTATTCATATAAAAAAGGGACCCCAATCAGAGCCGCTATGTATGCAACCTCAAATGTGTAGTCACCAACCACGACGAGCTGGGAACGTATCTCAGATCAGCCCGATGTTTTAACCGGACTGTCGCGGCATTAGCCCACCTGCAATTTCTGTTAGGTTTCACACGCGGCAGAATACCGTAAGCACCAGCACAAGATCGACTTTTCCAAAATGTTTTAACAAAATAGTTGTCCAACGATAAAGCATTGGTCATTACGCACAGGTAATCCCAAAGAGGCTAAAGGTCATTTATGGTTACGCAGAGTGCACCGTGAAAATTTTTCCATTGAGTACTGTATAGATTGAACAATTTTTAGTATTTGTATTATCTATGTATAATTCATGTAGATATCTTAGTACATATGCGGAATTTCCGATTACGTGACTAAAGAGATATGTTTTGGCAGAAAGCTCCAAGTCAAAATTCTCGATCGCGAGGACTGCGCAAATGGGCTACCTGCCCTTCATCCCAAATACGTACATTGGTACAGGATGGAGGATAGAGTATGTGCACGTATTTTTGGACCTGGTACCAAAATTACAATTAGCCCACTTTGTTTGGTGCTGAAATGTAAGCGATATTAAACTACGCAAAATTAAACCTTGAAAAGGGTTTGTAGGGGGCTTTTCTAGTTATCTTTTCGGATAGCGAAGACGGGTACTTACAAACCGGATGAGGAATTCCAAGATGAGAAGGGAATCGCAAACTGCCTTTTTGAGAGCTTTACTATTCTGTGGTCTCAGTTGATCCACTTTGAGAGTAATATTTACTAAGTGGATATACTCTGAACGCAGTAAGTACCATCTTGCACTTAAAAGAGGGCGATGGGAAGGCAACATTTTTTGTAGAAACGAAATCGCCATAACTAACTAAAGATGTATCATTTTGGTTATTGTTGACGAAAAATATTCCTACTAATATGAGATTGCCACAGTGTTTTCTGACAAAGTGGAAAATTTTGAAATAAAGCGTGTATACGAATACATATATTTACTTAAATATGCACATATGTAAATACATCCAGCAAAACAAATAAACAAATTTGGTGCCGAGTGCAAGTAACTATTTGCTTTGTATTAACAAAAGATCTCTTAAAAGTGATAAGGTAATATTTTCTCTCTCCATCCTAAATTTAACTTTAATTCTTACATACTAATCACATTTCGTCATATTTTTTGGTTTGCAGATACATTAACTAGCATAAAACCCAAACATTAAGCCATGGCTTACTCGCATTGTGTACATTAACTGCAACCAGAAAGCATAAATATGTATGTAGGTATGTACTTATTTACTCTCCTGACTTTGTTGTCTGACTGACGCGTCTTTTAACAGAGTAAACCCAGAAATATTTACAACTTACTTTCTAAGTGCAATAAAATGGTTCATCATAAATATCAGCATCTTTGTTTCTTGTATTCTACATACATGTGTATGTATGTATGTATGTATGTATGTATGTACTCCTGGCTTTGCATTCGTACTCAATGAAAATCTTGCTTTTGCAAATATGTACATATGTAGTTAGTTCTTAAAAAATTAACAAAATCGAAAAAAAACTGTGACTTTAGCGAGTTAGCGACTACTTTGCACTGCATTTAGCATTTATTATTACTAGTTTGATGAACCAGCGGCACCACAGACATGTTGTTTACTTTAAAAATTATCATTTATTGTTATAAATAAATAGTGCACACGCACTCAGCGAAAATATGGGTGAATGCGATATACTATTTAAGTGAGTATTCGTAATATTAATGCACACAAGTAAACAGATTTAATATTTTATAGAACTGCTCTGCTTCAGTGGGGTATCTATCTATCTATACATATGTGCATGCGTGCATATATGCATATATTTATGAAAGTTCTTTTATACATATACATACATATGGACTATATTTGTACGTAACTTTTCAGCACTGCAAAATAAGTAAAATTTTATGATACATAACTACTTCTCGCAGGCGTCATACCGAATAATCTGGATTCGGACATTTAGCTATGTACGTATTTAGGAAGATCTGGCCTAGCGTGTACACTCATTTGAGTAAATATTTATGTATGTATGTATGTATTGTAAATGTGGAGCAGTCGAGTTGTTTATGTACTGAATATCATATATTTAATAATTACTTTATTGTTTAACGCTAACAGGTGGTAAAAGGACTTACTTTGTTGCTATCACCTAGAAAATATACAACTTTACGATACTCACATATTGACCAAATTTGGCTATTTATTTTTTTATTTCTTTCTTAAATTTTTTTTTTCTCATAAAAATGATAGAGTTTATTCTTAACAAAAATCATATGAATCCTAGTTTTAATCTTTGTGCAATACATATTAAAAAAATCAACAAACTTTCGTACAAATTTAGAGCTTTTTAATTAAATTTCGTAGAAATATTTTGAGTATGCCGTTTTGTAGCCCATTCAATTTCATTATAACATAGTGAAGATTTCAAGTAGCTGGGACATACCTTTGATTTCTGGGATTTTTATTTTTTTTTTGTTGAAAATCGTTGAACAATACCGTATGCAAGGAAATGACTGACATCGTTAACAAAAACATTGCCAAGAATCAACCGCAATAAAGAAACTTCTATTTACATGGTGTTTGTTAAAGAATAAACTATATTTTTATAAAAAATAATTAAAATTCAAAAATAATAAAATAAACTAGTGAACCCGAGTGCCATATTACATCTAAATCCGTGCAGCCATTTCTGAGTGAAGAGAGGTCTCGCATAGTATTGGTTTTTAATATCATCAAATTCCAAATCACCCTGTACCGATAAAAAGGTTTTCACTTCAAAAAATAAAGTCTTATCGCACATCAACAGACCAAGATCTTCACGTCGACCCCTCATATTTGAAAGTCGAAAGAACGGTGTCATGACCTTGACGTTCATATTTTAATATTTCATAAAATTTGCGTAATAGTTCGACTATGGAAATCCTTTTCAAAACTATTTTCAACCTAAAATCTTCTTAAATCTCTTTCCAACACTTAATTTCGAAACGTACACATTTCAATTACCTAATTGCCTTAATTTAAGTTGAGTTGGATTTCTTAAACAGACGGCAGCCCTCCTAAATAGTATATTTCAGAAATAAAGTCTTTCAAACTCATTTCCGCTAACACCCACCTTTAATAACTCAGCAAAATTTATTAAATAAATTCAATGTCACTTTTTATTCAAACATTCTAAATGTTTAAACTAAAGATTTCTTAACATCCTTTCGCTTCACACCCTTATTTTCATATTTCAAATAGTTTGCGTATAAGATAATTGAATTCGAGTTTTTAAACAGGTGGCAACCTTCTTCTGGGATTGTGATACATATTTTAATTAGCTGATTAATAAAGTTGAATTTAGTTTTTAAACATGTGGCAACCCTCCAAATATATGTGTTCGGAAATAAAGCCTTATCAAGATTTCATTGTGTATATTTTAACTGAATTCGACTTTTTAAACAGATGACAACCCTCTTCAAAATATTTAGAAACTATTACTTTTTTAAATTCTTTCGTCTGGCGCCCATATTTCTCTTAACTAATTCCCTAAATTCAAATTAAATTAAATTTTTTTCGAACAGATGGCACCCCTCCTACAGTAAAGTTAAACAAAGCCTTTTAAAAAGCATTTCGATTGATATCCATTTTGTAATAATTTGTTTAACTTTTTAAATAATTTGAACCTAATTTTTTAAAAGGTGGCAAATCGTTTTATATCCTTATTGTACATCTACAGTCCGAGCCCTTTAATTTTTAAAATCGAACAAACTGTGCAGATCTGATTATCTGCTACTGAGCCAAGAGGGGAGGAATCGATAAAACGGAAAGTGTTGTTTGTGGGAGTAAAATATCGGAGTATTCGTATTTCTAAAATATACCGTTATATTGTAAGTGGACGTAGTTTTAGCCCGATTTCAAAAATATTCAATATATTTGTTTTTTTTTTGCGCCAAGATTAATAACTGTACCACTTACGAAGGCGTAAGTGGGAGGTGGCACGCCCATTTTCCAAAAATTTCTCTTAGCATCATTTTCTGCTAATAGGACATTGCATACATATATCGATTTTGAGCAGGCACGGAAAATAATCATTATTTTTTTAAATTTTAACCAAACAAGTAAGAAAGTCTAAGTTCGGGCGGAGCCGAACATTAAATACCCGGCGCAAGTATTAAATATATGTTTTTTCACCCTTCCGAAACCTTCCGCTAGATGGTAAGCCGAGGTGTATCAATTTTGAGTAAATTAGCGTCCTTCAATGTCGAAATATTGAAGTTTCAAGCATTTCTTAAATTTATCGTTATATGAGAATCGGCCGTTATTTTAGTCCGATTTCAATAATTTTCAACGTTTTGCTTACACGTGGCAAGTACAATAACCATACCGAGTTTGGTACAAATTGGTAGAACGGTTACCGATATACTTATATGAGATCATAAGTGGGCGGTGCCACGCCCATTTTCCAAAATTTTACCATAAACGTATTTCTAGGTAAAGAATTGTTGCAAGCATCAATTTTGAATAAATTAGCTTCAATATTTAATGATTTATCGAAAATTTTGTATTTCTCTAAATTACCGTTATATGGGATGTGGGCGTGGTTATTGTCCGATTTTAAAAAGTTTCGGCGGTTTTTTATGCTGTACCAAGGCCAACCACTGTGCCAAGTTTGGAAGAAATTGGTGCAGCGGTTACCAAGATATACACATGTAACCATAAGTGGGCGTGGCTACGCCCATTTTCCAAAAATTTATAATATTATTATTTTTCGTCTAAAAGTTATTGTAAATATCAATTTTGAGTGAATTATCTTCAGTAGTTACTAAAATATCGCAGTTTTCGTATTTCTGGAAATTACCGTTATATGGGAAGTGGGCGTGGTTAAAGTCCGATTTCGCCCATTTTCAATACCAACCTACCTTGGATTAAGGGAAACCTACATACCAAATTTCGTTGAGATATCTCAATTTTTGCTCGAGTTATCGTGTACACGGACGGACGGACAGACGGACAGACGGACGGACAGACAGACATGGCTTAATCGATTTCTTTTTTCATCCTGATCATTTATGTATACATTTGTCTATATCTATCTCGATTCGTTTTGGCTGTTACAAACAACCGTTATGTGAACAAAATTAATATACCCTTGTGCACAAGTGCGCTCGGGTATAAAAATCAACAAGTTGTAATCGTCGTAAAACAATTTTATCTATACTCACGTATTTGTGTTCGTACGTCCCACTGTAATTTACAATGATTTTTATTGTTCGAGTTTAATTTATAAAGATTAAAAATCAAAATTAATATTTGAGTTTTATTTTTTCGCTTAAAGCAAGTTATTTTTACTTGATTTTTATTTTTTCGATCAAAACTAATGATTAGTATTATTGAGCTTTATTTTTCCACTTTCATTCAAAAAACCCAAAAGCTATACCACCGTGATTTCCGACGTATCATTTTCGGAGCTAGCGACACCCTTATAAAAAGATTAAGTCCCAAAATTTTCAGGTCAAAATTTCAGTAGATTGCGTCTGTATAGCCTTATCAATTTTATAAATAATCATTATTTTCAAGTGGAAGAATAAAATTCAATAATAATTTTTATCTCTCAGTAATAAAATTACAATTATAAAATAATCATTATTTGTGATGGAAAAAATAAAAATCAAATAATTATTTCCGTTGAACGAAAAAATAAAACTCAAGAGTAATTATTATTTTTAAGCGAAACAAAATAAAAATCATAATCAAATCATGATTAAATACTGATTTAAATTATTTTACACACAATAATAACCATCCCTGATTTTGAGTGAATTGTCTTAAGTAAATAGGTACTAATTTATCGCAGTTGTCGTATTTCTGTAAATTACCGGTATATGGGACTCTAATGGTGTTTTCGTTTCTTCAAAAAAATGTTGCCCTTCGCCGGTGCAAAATGTGTTTGATGTTACACTCAACCCTGTTAAAAGCCATGTTTTTGCCTTCTTGTCCTTGTCTAGCTTACACATTTCATAATATTGTCGCTTTAAACAACCATCTGATTTTTAGGGCAACCATCTTCCCTGACAAAGCTTCACAGCGCAGAGAATGTGCCTTTTTTGCTTTACAAGGTGAGACATTTTAAGAAACGAGTCGTTGCCTTTAATTTAGAACCGAACACGAAACCGAATTGGTTACTTACAAAAATGAATCTGTCGATAGCTTTGGAATTTTATCTTTAAAACGCCACACTTTTTTTTTTTTTAAATCGTTTCATTAGTTCTCGTGCAATAAGCGTTTTCGTGAAGCTCTCAACTTTACCAAATGCAAAAGTGAACATAACACACAAAACTAAATATTACCATAACACACAAAAATAAATGTTAACATAACAAAAATGATGGAACTTAAAACCAAATAATCGATTGGCATTGAAAATGAACTACATACTTATTTCTGATTTGATTATTCAACACATTCGATAAAAATAACACACAAGGTCAAAGGTCAATTAGTGATTTGTTTGGTATGGAGGTGGTTAGGTGCAATGTTGCTCATATATGTAGGTATGTATATAAATGTACAAATATATATGTAGGTATGTACCATACATACATAGCGAAAATTAACATGACTTACAACCCACTAAACGATATTCAGTCAGCAAGCCATATCGCATGACTGCGAGGATTACTGCAAAAAAAAAACAAAACTGTAGTATTATTAACTGTATTAAAGTAAACGACACTGCTAACACTTTCACATAAAACTTGGCACGTCATGTGCATGTCATATTTTCGTAGTCGTTGTTTTAATTAAGACTTGCGCGATGTGCTCTACTCGTAGTTTATATGTTGAATAAATGCTAACGAATATGCAGACATGCATTTGGGTATTTGCAATAAAAGGTATGATATAATTTTGCCAACCCAGTAAGATGAAAATATGTATGGGAGAAAATATTTAGTAGCGAGAAATTTATTGCATGGAAGCTTTCTGGGAAATTTTCTTATTCAAAATGAATAAAATAATACATACGTACGTACGTACATATGTATGCTTATGGATTATGAATTTCTTGTTTGAGTCTGCTTTGCAACGACGCATAGGAAATATGTAGTGTGAAATAAGTATGTACATATGTATGTAGATAGTAAAGTTGTACGCACATATGTAAGTGTGGCCCTTATTTCGAAAAAAGCTCAGGTTGTCGGTCTCACCCCCTAGAAATGTGTAAACAGCCTAAAGACTAAACTATGCAAAATTTTAGGTCAATCAAAAAATATTTGGAGGTGACTCATATGGAGAAAAAACTATTTTTCGTAGAAATGGTAGAAAATCAATACTTTCAATCGACAAACTCTTTTTCTCTTCAGGAGACTTTCAGAAAAAACACTCATCGTTTATTTAATAATTTGTTAATATTAACTATTTTTTATGGGCCTGCTAAAACCTGAAAAAAATGCAATGGGGAACCCATAAAAAATCGGTAATATTAAATAAATTTTAAATTACCAATTGGGTAATATTTTTTGAAGTCTTCTGAAGAGAAACTGAGTTTGCCGTTTGAAAAATATTGATATTTAAGGATTCTATACCATTTCTAAGAAAAATAGTTTTTTTCCCAATATAAAATACATGGGAAACTTTGAGCGCTTTGCGCCACCCCTGAATCTCTTTTGCTTGATCCTAAACTTTGCATACTTCAGTCTTTAGAGAATCTAAACCCTTTTATTTTTCTCCATATAACTAGGGGCCACCCTAATGCACATATTAATTTGTGTGCCAACTTTATTAATGCGATTTAGTTAAGTATTTGTTTTCAATATTTTTTCAATATAAAACTTTAATTAGATGGCTTTTGAATATAAAAAATATGGGTTGAAAATGGAAAGGTTTGAAACCCAGCTATCATAGAGTATCCAATCGTTTGTCTAACCGAACTTTGTAGCATTTTTTAGCCTAAATCAGCCGCAAAAATGGAAATAGGTATAGGCAATAAAGTGCACCCGCTCAGTGGCTCATAGCCTTTTGAACAACCTGCGAATTATTGAGGTAGATCTTTTGTGCTATCCCTCCAATTTTAAGTTATTCATCAAGTTGTTTGCGTACTTTGGAGGGTGCCATGTTTCAAATTCTAAATGGAGACAATTATTATTCTACCAGGTGTACAAGTCTAAGGTTACTTACACGAGGTCAGTCGCGTAGTACATACTATCTATGTTGTACGTATACGCTTTGGGGTTTCCTCCGCCCATCTCAACAGCAACTTTCATTTTACAAAGGTGGTACGTTAACTTCAAGTGTCTTGACAGGTATCAAGTGATGGTTTATTAAACCCTCCCCGCTAAGGTTAAGCAGTCGTTCAGAGACTCCGCGAAAGGCAGCTGTATATCTCTTGGATGGTCTTTTAACCTTTGCCGTACGTCAGTGGGCTGTAACCTGAGAGTGCTCCCTCCATCTTACGAGCTCTGTGATGTATCCCTTGAAAGAACCAGAAAAAGGTTAATGGCCATGTAGAACGGCTTAAGGCTGGCATTTCGCGAGAGCTTCATCGCTTTCGTTGCTTTTACCTCCGATTTATGTTAACCAGACATCGAACAACCGGCCCTCAAAGTGCGCAAATTTAAACAAATTTTTTCACCACAATCTAACCTTGTTACTACTTCCGTTCTACGTGCGCCTGGTTAACACTAACTACAGGTTAAACATCGTTTATCGACTCTCTGTTATATGCTATGGAGTCGGTAAAGTCGATAACGATGTTTAAACTGCAGTTAGTGCTAACCAGATACTGTGTAACTGGCCATAAGGCTCTTAATGGTGTCTGGTTGTCAGACATTAAGTTTATTGGTCTAAATAAGACAGTCGCAGTGCTGATATCATCAAGTGTACGAGACTTGGGATCATTCGCTGATCATTGTGATTAATGCTTTGCAAGCGTTCCTTCCCGGAATTATAACCTTTTAGGGATTAATCAAGGATAACTTCGTAAGCATTGCGTATGACATTTATAGATGGTTTTAAGAAACTCAGAGGGCCTCTGAAGTCTCCACTTTTCATGCAACTTAGATTCAGCAGTTCAGTACGGCATTCCGGGAAGTATCTTTCTCAATGAGTATGGCTAGAGGCGTTATACCTCTGCTGATTCCAAGCTTCTCTGTTGGACATGATTCCTATAATCGCCACATAGACTAGAGCGCGGAGCTTTCCCAGATGGATTCCGGAGCTTACTTGTTTAGCTTTTGGCCACCAGTCCAGTTCTCTGATAATAATCGGTTCAATTTTGGAAATATTCTACAATAAGTCTATGAAAAGCATAAAATGCTTTTGTGCCTATCTTGATAACCATTGCGAGTTCCTGTTGTGTATTCTATCCAGTGTAACCTTGTGAGAATTCTATCTCCGCCGCTCTCAATTTAAGTTTTGTTAGGTTGCCTTGTTTCTTATGATGCACTTTGTTGGGTTTATTGACAACCCCAACACATAATTCTAGGGTTAGATTCAGTGCTGCCTATAGCCTGGAGTATATGTATGGTCTCCTCATGTCAGTCTACAATGTAGAGGACAAAGTCATCTGCATAGCTAAATTCATTATACTCATTGTCTTTCAGTGCCTTGAGGATACCCACGACTGGCCGTCGCAATTACGGAGTCTGCGCAATATAACAGTAGACAAGGGTTTACGGTTTGCAGGATTTAATCCAAAGTCGTTCCCGTACGCCAAAAATTCTGTAACTGGGAACACTCTCGTGAGAGTAACTGAGCAACTGTTCTCAGAATGAAGTTTCAAGATTTAGTACGGAGTTTTTCTTCGGGAAAATTCAGGAAATTTGTCAAACGATAGGCAGGGTTGCAATTGTATACAAAAACAGAGCGCGGTGAAAGCAAAGAACTTAATATTTGTTAAAAAATCAGCAGCTATTATTAATTGTATAGATTTAATAGTTATTTAGTGATCTTCCAGCCAAATCAGTGTTGTACTAATGACAAGTGAACAAACCAAATGGCGTTATTGCTGGATAGAGTGCATTTTGCGTTCCCGTATACTTCTGCATGTGTTCTCCTGTTACTCTCACTTAAGAGAGTAAAATTGTAGTTTGACAGTTCCACAGGTTTTATTCCGAAGAATACTGGAACAAACTAACCATTCCTTTGTTGACCAGATTTACTGCTAGACTGGTCCTTCATATTAAAACCTCTTTGCATAGATAAAAGAGGTTAGTTACATCAACTAAATAATTAATTTTTTTTTCAATACAAGATTTGTAACCGGAGTATTTTCTCAGTTTGCTTCATACGTATTTTAAAACCGAAATTAACGAACTATTGTACAAATGAATATATGTATTTACATAAAAAATTGGCTGCACAGTAGTGTCATTTCATTTTCTATGGCACACTTCATACGTCATTCGAACGTGCTGCCCCACAGCATGAGCTTAGTAAGCGGAATCAAGCGTTGGGAAATGTTGCGTGTAAATCGGCAGACACGCACCTAGCGTTGAACGCATTGTTGCGGAAAATTATAAGCATTTAGTAACGAAAGCTTGGAGAAAAACAAACATTAAAGTGAACTGTGGCAAATTATCGACAAACGAGCTGACAAATGAAGGCTTATGGAGTAGAGGAGTCGACAAAGTGCAGAGGTGAGTGAACAACAATGGGTAAACAAACAATACTAACTATGTACAATAAGCGAACAAAACAAAAGTACAAGGTAAATAAAGAGAATGCAAACAAAAATACGAATAGTGGACGAATGTTGAAAATAAAAACAAAAACAATGTCAGTCAGTGTGTGCTAGAAGATTGTAATTAAAGACATGGTGCGCTGTAAGCAATTTCGTAATCGATGCGATACTGCCAGCCAGTGCATGAATGTAACGTTGAAAACAGTGTTGCCAACTGAACGTCACCGATAGCAATAGTGTTCAATTAAAATGCAAACCATGCCAGCATAGAAAACGTGTCACTATATCCGCAGTTATCGAAATTGGTGGCCTTTCTTTGTTTTTATACTTCATTTTAATTATAAGTTTCACTTTTATTTGTAGAGTGCATCCGATTTTTTTGTGAATTAAATATTTGACCGTGAAAGCGAATTGATGAAAGTATACATATATTTACTATATACATATGTACGTATGTAATGGTCGAAAAGAAAACTTGAGGGTAATATGCACTGTACATATCGGAAGTTTTTGCTGGGTTAAAGTCCCACATTTACGGTTTTAGGGTTAGGATTTCGATGTCTCAAGAAAGTTGTTCAAAATGAATTCTAATGGAGTATAATTAAACACTAATTAGTCGCACCTAATTTCATAAGGTTATAATATCCGTAAGGTCTTCAATCGAGCTAAAAGGACCTGTGAATGGTAAACGTAAATGAATATTCTCACTGAATACAATAAGAGATGGGAAATGATAAAAATAAACCCATGAACCCAAGGCATACTAATGAATAACTCCCGAAAATCTGCAAGGCAAGAACCTTACTAGCCGAAGTGTGCTTTTCTGGTTTCTTATCACCGAGCACAACTCTAATCATCTACCCGTACTAAATTTCAGATTGGCATTCTGATTGGTGTTCTGTATCTAAGCCTGTCAAAGTCCTGGGGCGGATGATATATTTCCACCTCATCTTCTACTCTTTCTAATGCCCCTATTCAGATGATGCTATAGCTGATATGGAAAAATTCATATCCAGCCATATAAGAGACAGATTTCTTATAATAAATCTTTGGTATGCAAGTCAATATACTTATCTATCGGTTGAACTCTCAACCTCATAACCTGCCTGTACGAAAGGTACTTAAACAGAAACGGCGCTACATGAAATAGAGTCCCACCCGCAAGATCACTACACATCAAAGAATATACAGAAGGTGCCTTTAACAACAGCATGCCTGACGCGATAACGGCAGCGCTGACGGGCCTGGGCATCGACTCGTGCTTGGTTGCGCTTGTAAACCATATGCTTCGATGCAGGGTGGTTCGGGCGGAGCTGGCGGGGGTTTCATTGACAAGGTTCGTAGAAAGGGACACCCCGCATGGGTCGCAACGGTAAACACACTGATGTGTGGCATGGAAGGAGGTGACTGTAAGGTTATCACGTATGCGGATGATTTTGCACTAACATGTGTTAAATTTCCACAGACACAATGTGACATTATGCAGGTAAAACTGAAGGAAGTCGAGAGTTGGGCAAAATATAATGGGTTAGGTGTAAACCCAAGCAAAACAGAACTTGTACTGTTCACAAGAAAGTGTAAAATCCCCCCATAACACTAAGGCTGGCATAGACCACTCTAAAACTAAGTGAATCCGCGAAATATATGGGAGTAGTCCTAGATAAAAAATTACGCTGGATTCAAAACACCGAAGAACGGGTGCGGAAGACCACCGTTGCCCTATATAGCTGTAGGAGAGCAATTGGCCAAAAATAGGGTTTAACTCCGAATGTAGTGCACTGGATATACACCATCGTGCTTAGACCAATACTTCTCTACGGGGTGGTAGTATGGTGGATAGTATTAGAGAAGAAAGTAAACAGTATTAAATTACAAAAAGTGGAAGAAAAACTCTGATCTGCATTAGTGGTGCTCTCCGCACATACCCAGGCAATACGCTGCGAATGCAGCCGTAAGACTACAGGAGTTTAGAAGCTCGAAGGCGGCTCGATGTGGTCACATTTCAATTCTTATCAACCGAAAACTACCGAGCACAACAGACTACTGTGTACCAATGTGCACTTTTACTAAAGGTTATAGCATAACTTTACCTACCAGAGAATCATGGATCGAAGGAGTTTCGAGATCTGAAGATGGCATAAGGTTCTACACGGACGGCTCCAAACTAGAAAACAGGGAATGAGAAGGAAGACGAGCTTGCAAGGGGGGGTACTCCCTCTCCACTTTCACCAGCCTGGAAGAGGATGGGTATGCCACTCGCTTCCTGCAAGTTCTTACTAAGGGAACACTTCCTTGAAGAAGCAGCCACCAGATGGGAACGCACTGAAAACTGTAATTCAACGAAGCTTACATGGCCGAAATGGAATATACGGAGATCGAGAGAAATTTTCACTCTCAATAGCGATATGTCACTGGCCATTGGCCTGCTCACAGGACATATCCTGATAGGAAGACATGCAGAACACCTCGGAGTTAGTCCCAATGACTACTTACTGCAGTAGCTGCCATGACAAAGAAGAGCCTCCTGATTGCGCTTTGCATATGTTACTCTTTTATATTGTATACTTTTAAGCCCTACTGCTTTTCGTTTAGAGAATTTTAGCGACGAAAATTTAGCGTGCCGAAAGTCCAGGGTGTTCGAGTATATGGAACTAAGATCAATATTAAATTTCGCCAATTTGATCGTTTAATTTGGATTAGGGGCGGCGTTTTTAGTTACACTTTCAGACAACCAGGCGTCTATCCCGATCTTCTCCAGTGATCAATGCCCTGTCCGCTTTAACCTCTTTTAGTATTATTCAAGCTTTAGCCGCGAGAAATATGGCAATACAGAAGGAACCTGGTTTTTCTGTGGACATCTAACTGGCCATTAAAGATTATTTATAAACACCGAATCGGTGTGACCACAAAGTCAGTTTGAATCTTCTTGATAATTGTCCGGTCTTGGCCTAGGTTAGGTTATAGTGGTAGATCCCACGAGATACTCACTTAGGCCATAACTAGATTGTCCACTAGCCTACCAAAGATTCTTCTTCTTCTTCTTTGGCTCTGTAACCGCCACAGCGATCTTGGCCGAGTTCAACAAAGCACACCAGTCGCTTCTCTTCTATGCCAACTGACACAAATTGGATATGCCAAGTGAAGCCATGGCTTTTTATTGCAGTGGAGGCCTTCCTTTGCTAAAAAAAAGTGTCCATCCTAAATTCATACGAAAAAGTATCACTTCGAATTCGACTGGATCAAAACGGTTTGATTTTCCATTGTCTTCAATCAATTTGATGCGCATACGTTGTGAAAAAAACAGAAACAGCAATTACTCCTGTTCCACGTAACAACTTATCTGACAGTAAAGCTAATTGTCAGCTGTTAGCAGACAGTATTGTGCGATTCTACAAAAAGTTTGTCATTGTTTGAAAAAAAAACGTAAAATAACAATATTAATCAATATGAACCACTTACAAATTCCAAATTTGTATGGAAGCACTTGGTGAATCATTATTTTGGTGGTTGCAGACTTTAATACATATGTATGTACATTAGGCTGCATCACCAAAAAAAAAGCTGCGGTTTTTCCACCGGAATTATAATGGTTATTATATTTTATGACTTCCGCCAAAATATTTTGGAAAACTATCAAGATTTGTGTGAGCTAGACCGACTTAAACATACATCCGAAAATCTCATTATTTTGATTCCGTATATAAAATTTTGAATCATTTGTATGCAGACTTTTAAGCCTAAAATCTTCTATTATCTGAGATGTCTTTCTAGAAAAAAATATTTTTAAAAACTAATTTTATTTATACAAAACTAGATTTTTGGAGGTATTTACAAATCGGTACAGCTCACGTAAATCTTAATATTTGTTCGAAATATATTGTCCGGCAGTACCGCTTTACTTGTATGGAGAGTGATGCACCCTAATGTACATATGTGTAGGTAAAAACTTACATTAGACCAGAGCATATGTTAAAATCGATGCAGGAAACTTAATCTGAGCATATTTCCGGAAACCAATTATTTTCGACACCCAATAAAACCTGCTAAATAGGTAGTTTGTAATAAGTTTGTATTTAAAAATATATATAAATAATATACCGTTGTTAAGATATTGAAATGTCTTCATATCTTATAGCCATGAAGCTCTTAATTGCAAACAGTAGTTTGAAATTGTTCTCATCAAGAAAAATTCCATGATATGTAACATTTCCTAACATTTACCTTCACAATGGCTTAAATAATACCCGTAAAAGCCGGCTGTCAAATGGAAAAGTTACTGAAGAAATTTAAATTAAATTTTTCAGAATGCTTGGTAAATAATTAGGGGTCTTCATACCGAGCTTGGTAGCCGGTAACTCTTCTTTATATTTCTGAAATACATTCATAGTAGCTGCACAAAATATTTTTGAAAAATTTAATTTTTGGTGATACGGTCTAATGTGCATTTACTGTGAATAAGTATGGGTATTTTCGAATGCTAATTGAAATCTAATCAGCGAACGTTCGAACTGAATATTTAACTGATAAGGTACTCTTGACGACGCCAAAATTTAGTAATTTGTTGTGTCATGCCGGAGGAATTGGAATTTTTGCCTACGTATAAACATTTGATAGGTACAGTTGTCTCCACTTAATTGGACAAGTGAATTTGACAATTTTTTTTTTTATTTAATAATCCGGGGAAACCAGTAAACTTTGGTCTTTTTAATTAAACAGCTAATTCGTAACCGGTTGCTCTTTTAGGTACATAGAGAAACCACTTAAGCGGGACAAAATTAAGCGGAGGCTACTGTAATAGTAAGCTGGGATGTACAGTGCGAAAAAATCTTAAATCAAGAAGGCTTAATATTCCATAATAACCACTTGAGATTTGATTAAAATACATTAATTTGATTAAGATAAGGCAAAGAGAAAAAACTTACCCCATTTCCAATTTGTCCATTATTACGATTGATATCTGTGCCATTGGTTGGGCTTCTGGCGATGCCGTTTGCTCTTCTCAAACTCATTTTGATCGCTTCAACAGCGCTATGATCGATTTTATTTTGATTAATTGCCTGTTTCGGCTCCTCACTGCCGTAGAATGGCTCCACGGTACGCAAAGAAAACGATTGTGAGAGTAGAGTAGTTGATGAATCGTTACGCTTTTTTCTACCGAATAGAGGTGATTTTTTCTTGCTGAGTGCTCCTAAAGCCGCTGCGTCCTCCTGCACTGAGGTATGCTCAACGATCGGTGATAGGTGATCGTCGTTAGTCGCCAATTTCTCCTTTTCCACCTCCACCAGTGTGGTATTGGTCGTAGATGTAGAAATTATATCACTTTGAAAGCGATCGAAACCAAATGATGACACTTTTTTAGTACAATTCACGCATGCGCAGAGTGGTGTGGTAGTTTTCGAGTAGCTAAAACCTAAACTCTCGTCGTTTATTTCCGGTGGTTTGTAAGGAGCCACTGGCGGCAGCTGAGTCGGTCGGTAAGGTGATGAGTTTGCAGACGTAACACCGTTATCAAGGCAAATGCAATCGGTGAATTGAATCGCTGTAGATCGTGGATGAACCGCTACACTGCGAATGATCGCGCTTGCCATGCAACAAAACTGGTTGAGATGTGAATGCGCTCGCAGCTGTTGAGCGAGTGCGTGGGTGTGCGAGCCCAAAATACACTGTAAGTGGGGACGGCAACGAGTGGCGATTTATTTGCACGTGTTAATGCGCACGCAACAGCACAGCAAAGATTGAGCGGGTTACTGATCTTTGGACGGCAGTTATAATCTTCTTACTGTTGATTCACAGTTTGTTTTGATTTTTTTTTGTCCTTTTGTTACTTTTGCTTTCATTAAAATATATATCGCTAGCTTAGAGTGAAAAGTTGCTAAGTCCACTTTTTATGAATACTCATATTTTTATATAGGACACAAGAGAAATTAAAAAGGTATGTATACGAAATCTTTAAAAAAAGATCGAATCCTTTTTATTCGTATAGAGCTTTGGAGCTTTAAACACACAAAATGTTGTATTCAATTTTTGTTCGAAATACTTAAAGAAAATTACTATAAGAAGTTTTTCTTCTCCTGTAAAATTTGTAAAAATGGACTTAGCAACTTTTCACTCTAAGCTAGCGATATGTAATTTCATACCTGAAGTTACTTGGCTACACTTTTTACCACATTGAGAAGTTTTTAATATCAACAATGCGAATTTTGTATTTTTTAATATTTATAATTTTACTAATTATCAGAAATGTTGTTGTTTCAGTGCAATGCGCTAGCAAATTAATCAATTACCCATGCTCTCAAGGTCAAAGCACTTTGTTATCTGTCTTCTGCTGCTTGCTATCACAAATTGTTCACAATACTCGCCATAAATGGCTCCTGTAGCATCAAACATATATACATACATACATATGTAGCTCCCAATTGCATATTGCTATTTGCGTTAATGGTTCTCTTAAAATGTGCTTAAGAATCTGTAATTTCTGGAAAAAATTTATATTTTTTTTTTAATAGCAAAGCGATTGCGATATCAAAACTTTTAATGATACTTGGGCACTCATCACCGATTTATTTCTTTTCAACAAAAAGCAAATCACATGAATACATATGTATGTATATATGTACATTATGGTGCATCACGCTTACAAAAAAAAAATCTGTACTGTTTTTCCATCGGAATTATATAATATATTTTAAGACCTACGCCAAAATATTTTTGAAAAATGTTAATATTTACGTGGGCTGGATCCATTTGAAAACAAATCACAAACGTTTTTTATAAATAAAATTAGTATTTGGAAATATATTTCTAAAAAAAGTACCAAACTACTTAACTTGAAGGAAAATTTTGAGATCGTTTCGCATACACCACGGTCGTAAAACCTATGGTGACTTTTTATTGCAGTAGCCTAGGTTTTAAGAATTGACTTAGTGATGATGAGACCACCACTCGCCAGTGATCAACGCCGTTGGAGGGTATGATTCTTAATTTTACCCTGCTTAACTTAACTCAAAAACAGATAGCCAAGCACTACTTGCTAACCGTTAAGAGGGTTCTAGAAAAATAGAAGTACATAATATCATCGCGAGACATAGCAAGGCTTTTAGCTTAAATACCGCTGACCAAACTGAAGGGATGGCAGCAATAGGGTTATGCGTTTGGAAAAAGGAAATGAGGAAGGCCAAAGAGAGTCATGATGTTGCTATAAGAATGCAAAGAAGCTCCTTAGTTCTTATCGCCTTTTGTTTTCCACTGGATCTTCATAGCAGTTGTCAGGCCGTTACTGGAAGCACTGCGCCCAACCAACCAACCAACAAGGTATCTAAAACTAATTTGCCAATTGGTCTACTTACAGGCCTCTAACTGGTGCTTGCAGGGGTGAGAGGTGCAATATTAGAAAAAGTAAAAGTTTTGGAAAAATGTATAATCATTCTAAAAACTTACACTAAGCCAGAAGAGAAAAAATCATTTTCACATAAATTGCTGTTGAAATCGGCAGTAAGTGTTGTTTTCTGGAGTATGTTTCGAAATTTATCTGGCCTTCAAAGGCATTTTTTAATAAAATCAGATAAATTTTACAATCCTCTTAACTCTGCTTAGCTTAATAGTTGTAAATTTTGGTAATTCTGCTGATGATTTCCCTGAGTGTAGCTTTATTTTATATTTACTGTGTGAGACGTATGTATCATTATCCTAAATGTCCCAAGGTGCTAGGACCCATGCGAGGCTAATTTTAATTGGTCAGAAGTTGGGGTCAATTTTCTCGATAACCTTCGACTAGTGAAGTAGAGGAAGTGGTCGAAATTTCAGGCTTGCTAAATTTAAAACACTTCAGTCTGGAAAACGCTTGTGTGGTCCGGTAAGCAAAATGATAGCTTCAAACCAGTAGTAATCTGTGGCTTGGAAGTTTTGTTAAAGACATAAGGTGGGTCTAGATGTTAGGTAAAGGCAGCACTCTTCTATTACCGGAGGGTCTATTTAGCATGGCATTGTGCGTGAATGACCATTCTTTCCAGTGCCCTAAAGCAATTTTATTGCACAGCTAGGATCATAAAAAAGTACCTATGTGATTGCACTCGTTACGTCAACAACAACTGACCTCTAAATTTCACTGAGATTTTTAACGACGCAATCCTAGTAAGAGCTGACCACAAGACCGTCGGTCCGGGGGAAATACGGATCGGACTAAAGCTGTATGCATACATTTCTTAGCTTCAATCCTCTTCTATTGCTTAGCATTATTTTAGCTGTGAGTCGTTATATCTTCCACCAAAGCTATCGTTAATGCTTAACACACAATTTTCAATTAGAGATTCAGCCAATCAAGTCAATTGTTTTATAGTTTGGGCCAAATTCAGAGTGCGTAGTAAACTCAGAATCGGCAGTTAACTACAGATTTGTGTACTAAAAATGTCGTTTAAAGTTATTCTGCGTTAACTACGCACTGTGGATTGGGCCCTTAATCTTTCAAACGTCTTTTACTTTGCCTATGGCTTACAAAGCAAAAAATTGTTATTGATTCCTTTCACTAAACACGTTCACCTTTTGGCTTGCCTTTATTCCAAAAATAAACGTAGTAAAAAAACTGAAGAACTATGTTGAAAACAGTTGTCTGCAGCATAAGAATATCTCTTAACTCTTATATTTTATTTGAAGTTAGAACCTTGTTTTAAGTGAAGTTGGCTATAGTTTTCGGTATGTATGTTTATATGTATATTTGAATTTTCGAGAATAAGTATGTACTTCAGTGTCGCCAAATGCTGATAATCTGAATCTTTCATGAAGACCAACTTCCACAGAGTTTACTGAACCGCTATGCATGTGGATATAGATATGTATATGCATAACTACGTACATATATGCATATGCTTTCCTTGTTTTTGTAGGCTATGCAGAAGCTCATAAAACATCAGCATAAAATAACACAAACAAAAAAAAAACGAGAAATGTACGGCACCAGTTATTGGATAAAAATAAATATTTGGAAATAAGAGTAAAAAATAAAAAATAAAATAAAATAAATGTGCAAAATTTTAGAGACAGCAGAAATTATGCAAAACTGGTTCAGAATACTTCAATAAAAACAAACATAAAAGGCGGAAAGCAAAACAAACGATTAAAGCAGGCGAAAAAAAAAGAATAAAATAGACCACCTCCCCAGCTACCGTCAGAAGAGAGACATTGTTAACGAAGTGTTATGTACAAGTGGTTGAGAAGTAACTGCAAAGGCAACAACAACAATCGCTATTAAATTGCTCACGGTGGCTTTTCAATCGCCATTTTGGCATTTAAAAAATAGTCACCCACAAAAAATTGCGAAGAAAAAATTTTAACGTTTAAGCGCTCAAGAACAATGCCAAGTACACTTCTAGTTAGTTACACACAAAAACAAATAAATATATGTATGTACATACATATGTATGAATTTCGATACTAACCGGCTTGTTTTTTTTCAATCTTATTTTCGCCACTTTTTGCTTTTAATTACACACACTTCGTATCCTTTGACGCTACACAATACAGTTATCTATAATATATTTCACACAAATAACAACAAAGTTAATTTATTTTCCGTTTTGTCTGCACAAATCTTATAATTTAACGTACATTTATTAAAAACAATGCCCAGCAAATAAATTATATACATATAGTCTTGAAATGTCCGGACATTTGAAAAATATTGAACCGAAAATTGCACAGCTGCGCCCACGTCCAGCCGCAGTTGTCTCACTTCGCTTACTAATTCGGCAACGTTACAGCGGCGCTGCGACAATGCGTCCATGTCCAATTCGAGTGGAACCATACATACATTTCCATACAATGTACACATATGCATATGTACCTTGTAGCAGTATCCAACGTCGAATTGCGCCAAACACAATAGAGCAAGCAACGACCGGCGGCCGGCGGCCGGCTATACACCACAGTGGTAATGAGAGAGAGCATTCGGTCGACTGGGTGGGTAGTGCGCCAGCGCCAACAGCGGGGCTTGATAACGAATATATGTATATAGAAAGAAGTACATACATATGTATGTAGTATAATAATAGTAACTTCGCTAGCTATGCTGTATCACAAGCGACCTCCTCGACCGAGTGCGAAGAGCAACTGCTTGACTGGGTATGACCCAGGTGGAAATTTAACTGAAATTCCTTATAACTGTAACTTGCATATTAGGGTGGCCAAAAGGCTTTTTCCCAGCCTCCCTCTGAAACTGAAGAATATCGAAAATAAGGAAACGCGCATTCTCTTATTTTGAAATCGATTAAAATTTAGCCGTGCCACCAGGGCTCTGAAGTTTTTTTATTATTTACATGGGGAAAATAAAGGTTTTTGTAAACGTCTAAAGTAAATATTTTCGATCGAATATTTTCGATATTCTTTAGCATTGGGGGATGGGAACAGAAAATTTCCGAAATGTCGATTTTTCTGTGCATTTTTGGACCACCCTAATGTACGTACTGCATATATACATGCATATATCGTCTTCGCGGATTTGCAATCTGTTTTTCACGAGTTGCCGCATTGGTTAGCAGTGCGCGCTACCATTCCGCAGGGGCTGGATTCAAAATATTTTTCTAATAGCGGTCGCCCCTCGGCAGGCAATGGCAAACCTCCCAGTGTATTTCTGCCATGAAAAACAGCTTTTCACAAAAATATTACAATCGCCGTTCGGAGTCGGCGTAAAACTGTAGGTCCCTCCTCTTTGTGTGACAACATCAAGGCGCACGCCACAAATCGGAGGAGAACCTCAGCCAAGCACTAACATACTATTTGTAAGCGCCAAACTTTAAGTGTTCCAGTTTTACCATCAACAGCCAATCCAACTGAATTTAACCTTAATTTTTAGGCTAGAACTCGGAAGGATTCTCCGATCTAAAAGTCTGCTCTGCTATATACGAATGGTAGGCACATGCGGATCTTAAAAACTGCTGATTTGTTAAATAGTTCACGCCACGGAGAAGTTGGTAAATAAGTGGACAAAAAAGGAGCCACTGCGTAGACCGGTACGGGGGGCCGAGAGGCACATAGACAAAGGCATAGACAAGGATATAGACAAAGACAAAGATAAAGGCAGGAATAAAAACAAAGGCAAAGACGCAGTCAAAGCCAACGACAACGTCTAAGAGAAATATAACAAGTAATCTCTAAGCAAAAAACAAAACCGACTTCAATTCTTATATAAAAATTTAATACTTATTATCGTTAATTTCTTCATGATCCAATGATGCGATTTAAACCAAATTAGTATGGGACCACCTGAGAGGTAACACCTTTCCTTTAAAAAAAGAACGGTTGCAAAAGTTATGCGATGACATATATTAAAAAAAATATATATATTCCGACGAATTGATAACCTTCTCATTTTTGTGAAGTCGGTTAAAAATACATACATACAGATATTAAGGAGAAGATGGAAATGACAGTCAAGGTTAATATATATTATAATGGAGCTTAAGATGAATATGAAGACGAAGATGAAGATGAAGGAAAACGATTATATACGAAGATGAAGCCCAGGGTGAGGTTAAGATGGAAATGAAGGTGAGAATTGTGATGAAGATGAAGAGGAAGGAGAAGGGAAAGTGACAAATGAAGGTAAAGATACAGGTATTATAGATAAAAATACAGTTAGAGATAAAGATGAATGTAAAAATAAGGGCAAAGATAAATAAAGAGATAAGAATTTAGATGGAGATTAAGACCCAAA
>NW_023458561.1:63117893-63132826 GCF_013731165.1 Rhagoletis pomonella | reverse complement strand
TTTTTTGGCTGCTGTTGTTCTATTTTCTTCTTCGTCGCAGTAGTGCTCTCATGCGTTGGCTTTCTTGGATCTTTCCATTAAATAATGCGAAACATTTTCGTACATAAGGAATGTGATCATCGTTGCTGGCACCACGCGCGTCAAATTGGGCTGTATACCTTTGTAAAAGCCTTTCGGGCCCTCATATCTGCAACGAGTTTGAGAAGAAAATAAAATGCATAGATTAATTAGTTAATGGTGTACAGAGACGCTTACCAGCTCCAGCGAACGTGCAAGTATTTTTTTTTAATACGAGTTTTCATTCAATTAGCAAATAGATTCTGCAAAACTGTTTAGGACTTACTGTATGGTATACAACAAATTTATATAGTATGCAGAAAATAAAATCTTACTTAAGCACGTGCGCACTACTTACTTTTTTTTCGTGAGCTGCTTACACTATTTTTTGTTATTATTTAACAGAAGTGGGTGGGACCAGACAGTCATGGGTATGTGACCAAAGTCATGTTATAGTTTTGCGAACAAGTCCGATCACACACTCAAAGCAGGCGTAACAGACAGGAATTTTGGTATCTACTAAGAGAGTACCTAAAATATTTACATATGTATGTATAACCGTTTTTTTTTTGTTTTCTTTTCGTGTAATAAGACAATTTTAACCATTTCAGAACAGCTTTACCTTTCTGATAAGTTTAATTAGGCTTTTATAAAAGCGGATTTTAATGTTTTAATTTTTTTGTTTGATTTTTTTTTCATTTGTAATAATTATGCGTAGCCATTACATATTGTTTTACATAAAAAGTTATGAAGAATCTTTTTGCCAAATGAATTAAATTACTTAAAACTATTGTCTACATTTTAATTTTTCGTTTTTGTACGCTAGCTAATCTTAAAATAAGTAGAATTTCAGCAAACTGAAAGATATTCGGCTCTCCTATATTTGTTAGCATAATTTTGTTACACAACTCTCATTACGCAATATTATTATTAATCAATCGAGCGTGCGTGTATTCGTTAATGGAAAAATTTGTTAGCTTATTTATACTAAAACGATGTCGCAGCTTGTCAACTAACAGCTCCAAACGCTTAAATAATGTCCGCTGTGCTTCCAAAACGACGACGACATTCCATGTCACAAATTCGTTATTGACAAATAATGACTAAAATGTTTCCAAATACGTAGACTGGCTCATGACAGTAATTACTAATTGGGATAAACTTTTCGATGCACTACTTGCTTTTCACTCTCCGCGCTAAGTTGTAGCCGCTCCTCTTGTCCACTTTGTCAATCGATTTAATTTTTGCGAATCTTTCTATCACATTTTTAGAATTCATACATTTTCTTTCGATACAATTTTACAAAAAGGATTTTAAGCTGCTTAATTGTTATAAATTCAGTGCAACTTTCAAAAGACTAATGCGATTTTATTGTTTTATACATAGACATAATATTATTTTGGTAGACTAAATTTATTTAAGTTGTACAATTTGGCGGACAGAAGGATGAAAGAAGTAGAATGTTTCTTTTTTTTGTATGCCAAAATGGAAAGACTTACTAGCTAAATGCGGAAATTATGTATCACTATTAACTAGTGGAATATTTAACTTAAATTTATGTGAAGTAAACAGTTACAAAAAATCGACGAGTGTAAAAGGCGAAGTTAAAAGAAAATAAAACTAGTAATGTATTAATATAGTGTTTAGTTAAAATACAAAAATAAATTTCAACAAAAAACAAGGAAATATATTAAACTAAAAAACGCAGCAGCTACATACTCTTCTCATCTTCTATAAATTTTTACATAGAATGTAATTGATACAACTTCATTCATATAAATTGTATATTGCTACTACCTACTTTAGCTTCTTCCATTTTCAATTGAATACACATGTACTGCAGCGCATTTTCACTGCCTCATAATTGAAAATTATTTTGCTTTCTTACAGCTAACAGCTAGCTGGCGTCATATAATGTATTTTACTATTTCATTTTCTACTTTCTTTTAATTAACATCAATACTACACACTTACGAGCACAATTATTTAGACAAATTTGTTAATAAAATGCTGCTTATTTATTCGGCATACATATACATATCGATAATGGAAATTTTCTTCTTGAATATTCGACTTTATGTTTATGCGTGTATGTAAGTAATTAGTAAAATTTGCATATTTGCTTTGTGGAAAATTGCTGCATACCCTAACTATTAATCGTATGCTTACTAACGTGCTTGCTGTGTGCATTTTCAGCGGTTTGCCTCATTTTATTATTTCTTTCTTTTTTTGTCTATTTCTAATTGGTCAGTTTCTCCCAAATGAGCATGACCATACAAATATTCGGTGTGACATGTACTAAATATGGTACTAGGCCTTTATAAAAACCACGCATATGTTCGTACCTCCATGTTTGCTTAATGCAATCCCATGAACCTGTATAGTTGAGATGATGATCCTGCAGGCGTGCACGTATCACCTGATAGGGATATGTTGCTGCAGCAGCGATGAGCTTCGATATGGCAGCAAATGCCAAATACTCAGTTGTGGCCTGCAAAGATTTAAAAGACAATAATAAAGAAGCGGCAAGGTGCTGAATATTTTCATTTTATGTGTAAAATTGTAAAATTAAAACGAAAAGCAGCGACTTTGAAATTAAAAAAAAAGAGCTGGGGTTCTATCCGGCTTTTTTGAATATCCTAATCCGAAAAAATCCGAATAATCGGATAAAAGGATAGCAAAATTTACGGATATTAACCGGATATTCAAATTTTATGCGAATATCTGAACGAATTTTATACGAATATCGTCCGGGTTTTTTCGGGATATCTTCGAGACTGTCTGGGATTTAAAAATTTTGTTCGAGATTTCCTTTTCATTAGCAGCTTTATCAAACTTTCTATGATTTATTCAGGACCCAAACTTTTGGTATTCATTCGGAATTATTCACCTTTAAGATGCATTTATATTAAGCATTTTAGCTGTCCACTTTGAGGAAACAAGCGATTTTTGTTGAGCAATGTTGAATCGCCTACATAATCGACCACATGCAAATGCAGCTTTATTTTAAATTTTCTCTAAAACTTTTGGACTTATCTCATTTGTTTTCAGGACTTTTCAAAACTTTGACGCCAAAAAGTATGCAAATCTTAATTTCTATAAATGAGCGCCTAAAAAATAAAAATGCAAAAATTTCTTGTTTTTTCTGCTAAAAAAAAATATCAGGCCAACTTTACCTTTAATGTATATACTCTTGCCTTATAAAAGATAAAAGGGCTTTATTGCTAAAAATACGAAAAGCGAAAAATTAACAAAAATTTTTCACTTAAATTATAAAATAACAGTTATCTCACTTTTCAAGTTTATATCAGCTTCACAAAGTCGATAATCGCGGCACAGATGTGGCCATTGTAACCACTTAATGAATTCGTATTCAAAAACAGAGACAACAATAAAAAAAAAACACAGAAATAAGCTAAATTTATGGGTTTGTTTTTTTTTTTGCAAAAAAAAAAATATTTCTGAGAAAGGTGCAACGTTCGCCTACTTTGTCGCATATTGACTCCGTGTTATCATTTTAATTATCACATATAAAAAGCGAATGTGTAAGTGAACAAATAGTCTAATAATTTTCTAAAAAGTCGCCCGACATACCCAACACATCAGCTTAGTATAAGTGAGTTTATTCTAAAGTCAAACAATTTTTATACATATTTATCGCCGCAATCGCGTCATACAAAAATTCGCTGTTTTATTTGGCATCAGGCCAAAAACCAAAGGCATTAAAACATTTCTAACAATGCAGATCGAGTATGTATGGCGGCGCGTGTGGCCACGAACATAACATGTGATCGTTGTGCGGGTGGGTAGAAATTTGTATTTCTTTAAGCATAGAGATGCAAAAAATTTTGTTAAGCAAAGAGCCTTCAAGGTTTCAGCATGAAATTTTTGACAAGATTACACAAAGAAAAAATGGGTTGGCCGATTGTATTAAATGTGTTGGCTAGATAATAAATATTATACATAATATTAATTCCATCACTCACCAATTTGGTGTCGATCGGCAATTTACGATATGTATTATAGTAGTTCTTCATCTCTTCATAGGTCATAAACTGCAAAGCTCCATGTGACACGCCAAACATGCCGGGAATGAAGCCCTAAATGTTGATCAATAGCATAAACGCATAAATATTTATTTTCACATCTATGTATATTTGTCGCACTTACCCTATACAAACCACGAATGCCCTCCTTACGGTAGATCTGCGCCAGCGCATGCACCATACCGCGATATTCCGACGCCTTATTGCCTGAAGCCTCGGCGCCATATTGTAAACACAAACGCGTCTTTACCACCCAAATGGGGTTTGTAAGTATCAGAGTGAGCACACCAGACTCAGCCGCGGCCAACATGTGCAATGTCGGTCCCAATGGCTGGGTCGTATTGCCGCCCTGTATGAAGGTCTTTATTGTGTTGTAGCTGAAATGGTGATTAGCTCAATTAAATAAAAAATTCCATATTGTAGTAAAGTGCAGCCAGAAGCAGTTAAAATACTTACAACATGAAATAGAACCCCCAAGCGGAACCTGAGCCCCAGATATTGGGTGTAACACCTTTGTAGAGTCCACGAAAACCTTCCTGTCGGAAAATAGTCGAGAATGCGCTGCTCAGACTGCTATATTGTGGCACTGTAGTTGTGCGTCCATCGTTTACTGTAAAATTGCCAAAAAAAAGAGGATAGTTGTTATTGCAGTAGAAACCAGTTTACTTTGCAATGAAAATTATTAAGAAATCCAAATAGAGATACATAGATATTTTAAAACGAAAGTCAATAAAAAAAAAACATATTCATAATACTTTTCACATAAACTACGTAATTTTATCGCCAACTTGTGTCGCGAATTGACGTCACATACGGATGTTTAAGAGCGAGATTTTGCTTAATTAGTTTCACATGTTGACGCTAAAATTGTAAACACAACTACAAGCATACGTACACGCATGTATTTGACAGGTTAATATACACTAGTATAGAGCAATAGAGATCTCTCTCTGTTAGCTAAAAATTATTTGCGAACTCAAATGTGAACAAATATTATGAATTACTGTACTTCTGTTAATATAATTTCCATTGTTTGGATAAATTACTATTAGAATAAATTTTCTCAAACTATGTATTTCGGCGAATGTAACCCTGCAAAAAGTGGGCACAAGAAAACCTGACATAGTTGAAAAACAAAAATATTTAAATTAACTTCATTTATTTATCATTGTAATATGCACGCAGGTACATATGTATGTATGTATATGAAATAAATATTTATTTTTGATTAGCTACCCACAGTAACAGTTAGAAAAACATTTTAAAATGCATGTAAATACATATTATTTACTAAGTACAAGCAAACAACAAATTCTAAAAATGGCAGTCTGGACAAGCCTCTTAACCTAACATATTTTCTTGTCGATAAGGAATAGACGTGGAAACAAACAAAATCATAAAAATTAATATGTCGATGGTCCCGTGCAATAACGACACAATGCAAAATTCAGAAAACAAAAACTATTACCACTCTTAAGTGGCTCATGTCTCTAATCCTTGTCTCTAATACCTGTCTAATTTTTTGTACTTACTTTATCAGTCCTTACTGCTTACTTTAGTAAGTAATGGAAATTGATTAGACAAGGATTTGAGACAGGAGCCTTTTAACAGTGGTAACAGTTTTTGTCTTTTGAATTTTTAATTATGTCGTTATTGCACAGGACCATCGATATGTAAAAATGTTTGTATGTATGTATGTTTGTGTGTAAACTTGGCTGGATCGCGAAAAAAAATCTGTAATACCGCCATAATTTGAAAACTGACAGCATTTTTCACCAGGGTAAATTTTATGACACTTGACGGTATTGTTCAAGCTCAACTAACGGTAGGTCCAGAAAACGTACTGTTTAGACGGGGTCTGAGCAGATGGAAAGGGGTGTTAGGTGAGTTCGGTTGAGTGGGCAGGTGAAGTATTGGTTGGTGTTGTGGGAGGAGCCTACACATGCGGGCATAAGTTGAGTATGTCAGGCTCTAGTCTGGACCGCAATTGGGCCAGAGTTACGCGAGTCTCTCTGAGTAGTTGAAGCTCGCTTTCATCCACAGGTGGTGATTGCCCTCTTATGATGGCATTCACCGACGGGAATGAGTGTAGGTGGTGACAGTCTCCCTGTGAATGCCGTTGATATCCAGTATGTACAGTACCGAATGCAGCGGTTTGTTGTATTGACATATTGTGGGCCACTTCTTAGAGGTACTTTTTGTCGTGCCTAGATGGAGATTCCGCCTAGAGGAAGTATCTGTTCGGGTGTTCACGTCTGTAGCACCCAACTTGGAACTGCTTGCTGTTTTTTACGGCATTTGGCGTGAAATATGTATGTATGTATTTATGTAAAGACACTTTGTCAAATGTGGTTAAAAAAACAGTGTACCAAAATAATCAAGGATTAGCGAGAACACTGGTTACATCAAGAACAGTCAAAATTGTGTGTGAACTCTCTCTGAACTCTAAATTGGTACTAGAATTAAAATTAAAACTACAATTAAATTAAAAAAAATTATTATTCAAGTCTCAAGTGTCTGTTGTATAAATTAGGTAAAAATAAATAAATATGTAAATAAATGAGGTAAACTGAGAACTACTATCTCTATCGACTAAATTGGTGTATGGTGTCAAGCACTACATACCATATTTAAAAAATGGGAGCTATTTACAAAAATTTTATTTGTTTTCATAATAAATTTACAACAAAAAGTCTACAATTAATGCCGTAGTTAACTTTTCCAATTTCAAAAAGTGTGGTGCTAACTTGACAACGTATTTTTTTTTTTTTTTGCTGATTACGAATCCTTAAGTGTGAGATCAAAGTGTCCAAAATCGCGTTTTTGCAATATTTTAGAAGCTTTAGCAAAGAAACAAAAGCTTATAGAATCTTCCACTTAGTCCTAAATTAAAGCTAGAACTGTCGACTACTACCTCTGCACCTTAACTTAATGGACACTTATATTCATTTATTGAACAGCAACAAACAAACTCTGATAACAAATTTTATAACATCAATTTGACTCTCAGCAATCGCTTGTTTTCCGTTAAAAATATTCGATTGCCACGCTTGTAATTCTCACGTTCGTAACCCTTGGCCCATATACGAAAATGGGACGATAATAAAAAAATTTAATTAATGCAACAACATCAGATATTTTTCCATAGAGATAGCTTGCTATCACTTAGCAGCCAATTACATTAACATTTTATACGCAAAACCTCTGCTGCAGCCCAAAATAAAATATGTATCAGCATTAAGAGCGATAAAAACACTATACATATGTACATACATGCAAGTCAGACTGTATTTGCGTTTGCAATTATCGCAAGCGTGATAAATATGTAATTGATTGATTTCAAGCACAGCAACAAGTTGTTTAGGGTTGGTTTTTTTTTGGCAAATAAATACCTAATACAGACATTTACAAATTTACCTATGATTAAAAAATATATATTCTCTTTTACCACTCAATATTAAAATATTCGTTATCACAGGACACGTATGCACGTACATACGTAAACAGTTTCAAGTGTAAATAATAAAAATAAAAGCATAAAATATAAAAAAAATCATCAAAACAATTTCTGGCCAACGCAGTACAGTCTGTTTTTTTTTTTTGGTTCTTAGTTTTTTTCGTGGCTTCTCTCTCCATAGTTGCCATGTACATACATACATATGTACGTACTTGTATGCATAAAAAAGGGGCTCGCTCGTCTGTGGCACGTTTCAACGATCGACGACGTCTTGACATCGCAGTCTATTTTTAGCAATGAACTCTCAGTTTAGCTGCCTCGCTTTTTTTTCACTAGTTACTTAAATAATTTTCTTGCACAAGTAATTTATAGATAATAGTTTTGTTGCTTCGTTGGCTTTTTTTACGCAGTCGTGTAATTAACCATGAAAAGCGTGTATGTGGTTATAGATACAATTCAATATCGGGAACAGCCACATAGGAATAAAAGAATTGGCTAATCTAAGATATGCATTTTGCATTCGCTTTTAAGAGCTTTTTAACCAGTACTAACTCGTTTGAAATCAGCTTTTTGGCCTTGTTGTGCAAATATAGCACGTACCCTATGTAGAGACCACAAACAATTGCAGTAATTGCTAAAAAAAAATTTTAAGTAAAACCAGTTAGCAGCAATTTTAAATACATACATATGTACATACACCCAGAAGATAATTTAAGTAGGCCTTCTTAAGTGAAGCCAGTCTAAAAAGCCTACCCAAGAAGGGATGAAAAAGTGCTACCTTGCATGCCTTCTAGAAGGTATTTTCCTATTTACAATTTACTCGAATGTGCAAGTTTATATTTTTTAACATTACAAATGAATTTAATTTTAGATTGCAATAAAGCAAATTTGATATGAATCTTAAATAAATACCTTAAAGAAGTATGATCTTAAGGAATTAAAAGCGCAGCTTTATAAGAACTCCTCCAAAAGGCCTTCTGAAATACAAAATTCTACAAAGCCCTTCTGGAAGCCCTTCTATGAGTAGCGAATGCAAAAGACCTTCAATTTGTGCCAATCTATACAAAAAGAAAGGAGAAAGGAATGTAGAGTGGAAGGCCTCCTGACTCTCAAGAATGCGTTTTGGAAAGGCTTTTAGCTCCTAAAATTATCTACTGGGCATGTATGTATAAGACTAAATACACATCTGTATCTATGTATTTGTATATAACCCTCATCAGTCTAACTCCGGCTACGCTGTGCACAGTATTTTTGCGCGAAACACCTTTCCTACAAACTGAAAAGGCTTCAAGTCACATGTGACCACCAAATCCATATCTATCTTCTATTCACATTTCATTACATTAATGCTGGGCGCATAATATAACAAGACAGCACATTTTGGATAATTTTTCAACAAGTCATTAATGTACCATTCAAATGCGATTTTACTTAAAACGTGTTTCTCAAACGAATCTCTTAATTAACAAACAGTGTGAAATATGTAGATATGTACTTATATAGCTTTCTTAACGGAGTCTTTATTTGCAATTATTGTTAATGAACAAATGTGCTGCGACAAATATCATAAATATTATAAATTAACGAATATTATGCGAATAAAAAGTTTAGTAGAAAAACTCATTAATGTATAAAAGTAAAAACCGTATACATAACATACACATGTACTTAGTAACAGCGAATGTTTTGGTATACGACTTGAAGGCACCCATTCGCGCGCATCATAAAACGTGACTGGGGACTCCGCGCATATAACAAAAACGAAAATCAAAATCGAAAGCCTTGCTTTGCTAGTACGCGAAAAACAGAACGTGGCAACCACCAAGCTGCTGCGGTAGTTTAAACAGGACTCCGCTCCAACTCATAGCGGAAAGTCGACAAAAAAAAAAATCGTGATTGTCCATCTGGTAAGCCCAGGCGTGCCTCAATCGGACGTACTATAAATCATGATCCGTCCTCGAGGCCATGGCTGGCACTACTTGACATCCAGCAGAGGTAAAAATTTCAATCCTTGAAAGGAAATAAGGCGTTCTGCAACTTTTGACCATTGTGTTATACAATAAATATTCCCACGATTTCATTTTATACCAAAATTTTTATTTTTAAACCATTGCAGAATCGTTTTTTTATATTTAATTGAAAAATATCCAATTCTGATTTGTATTTTTTCGATCACAAAACTGTTATTTTTTCGCACCTTTTTACCCGTTATAATCAATATTGCATTTATATGACCGCTTTAAATCATTTATGATCTACAACATTAAATCTGAAAATAACGGTTAAGCGATAATCGAAAAAGAAAAATCCAAAAGCGACTATTTATTGAACGAAAAAATAAAAATCATAAACAAACGATTAAATTTCATCGAAAAATTTTATTTCAATTTTAACGGTTAAATTATGATGAACTCCTAGAGCGGTTTAGATACTGAAAGCATGAATATTTGGTCAACACGCACACAATACATCACTCTGGTTCAATTGAGCCGCTGGACCTGCATACTTCACCCAACTATTATAGAGGGTTTTTTTTAACCCAGGAGGGGTGCGATGGCAAAGATAGCCAAGACGTGCGGCCGAATCAGCGACATCAAAAAAAAAGAAGACAACTAAAAACCACTCAGAATTGTTTGTAAAAATCGACATTTTTCAATGTAAGCTAACCAACCACCTCTTGCACGCCATTAAACCAATAAATACAAGCAGGAAAAGAGTGCGTGCACCTTCAATGAAATAAATTTAACAAGAAAAAATCAACAAAAAATTCAGGTTTTCCAACGCCATACAGCAGTTGCATTTTGAATTTTCGCTTTAGCACACTGACAGATGACTCATACCACAACAAACAACAAAAGTGTCGATATTTACAAGGTAGCCAGCACAACGACTGGAGACGACTTACATATACACACATATGTATGTAGATATGTATATATGGCAAATTCACTTGAAAGCGCTTAGCAACAAGCAACTCGGTCGATCACCCTTCCCTGACCCCAGCAATGCGCTGGGTACGAGCAAAAGCTTCAAATAGACGATAAAATATCGCTCATTTACTTCAATATTGTCATAATCCAAAAAATACAAAAATTGAGTTAAGTATGCACAAAATTACCGCTACCTCTTTTTCTAGGTTGTGTAAAAATTGCAAAGCTATATCCACTACCAGTATCTCACTAGAACAAAATATGTATTCATTTTTACTATGGAAACATAAGTAAATTCAAAACTTTAAAGCCGTTCATCTCGAGCTTTGCTTTTTTGAGTTATGACACTGTGGAAATAAATGAGCGAGTTGTATAAAGAACGCCATGCTAAGCGAGTAAACACTTATCATTTATGTAGATGCACATTGGTATTGGTTAGCAAATGCGATACGTAACAACTTGAGTGTGCTTTTTTTAGCAGTCATACCAAGTTTTTGGCTTTTAAGTTTATTTCTTTATTATACATACACAAATCATTCCAGTGGCTCATATTTGCTTGTATGCCAGAATTGTTTTAATAATGCCGTCAGCATTAACGTCACGTGACGCATAAACAAATTGATGAAGAGGCGAAAAGCCACAAAAGTTTGATAGAGAAAATATTAATGAGAATTAGACAAAAAAAAAAAATCATGAAAATACAATTGATATTTTCATTTAAATAACCACAGAAAATTATTACTGCAATTCAGGTACATTGCACCAAAAATATCTGCATTTATAAATGTATGTATTATGGTCCAGCGCCGACGAAAGAGAAGGGCGAGACGTCCAAGGATCTCTTCTATAAGCGCTTGGAGCGAACACATGAGCGCTGCCTCCGACACGATATCAAAATCGTGTTCGGCGATTTTAATGCCAAGCTGCCAGCCTCCACTACGAAATGTCCAATAAAGGACTGAGGCTGATCAACTTCGCCGGGGCCCGAAACATGGTAATATGTAGTACTAGGTTCCACCATAAGAACGTCCCCTAAGTTACATGACTGTCTCCAGGTCGAAAAACGAGAATCCAAATCGACCACGTTGCGATAGACGGAAGACATGCTTCCAGCGTTTTGGACGTACGTACACTTCGTGGGCCAAACATCGACTCGGATCATTATCTTGTTGTAGCCAAGATACGCACCCGCCTCTGCGCAGCAAAAAATTTGTGCCCAACAATGCAAGAAAAGCTTAACGTCAAAAAGCTGCAATCACAACAGACTGCCAATTTGTTCGCCACACGACTCTCACACCTGCTCTCTCTCTGAGAGCACTCTTCAACAAACCGACATACGCGAGCAGTGGAACTATATTTCCCGCTCATTAAGTACCGCCGCCGAAGAAATAGTCAGATTTCAGCGAGCCCGAAAGAACAACTGTTACTGCGATCGGGCGCAACGCGAGCCATGTGGGACCGTTATAGCGAGCTGAAGAAGGAAGCGAGACGTATTTGCCGCAATAAGAAAAGAGAGGTCGAAGTACGTGAGTGCGAAGAGCTTAAAATGCTGGCCGACAGAAAAACCACCTTTAGCAGAGTTGAGCGACTTACGGAAGGTTTCAAGACTAGGGCGAACTCCTATAAGAACAACAATGGCGACCTAGTGACCGATGTCCAGAAAGTACTTAAATTATGGAGGGAACACTTTTCCGCCCTACTGAATGGTAGCAACACCGAAAGTAGTGGAGAAGACGCAACCGAGCCCCCAGTCGATGACGATGGAGTCGACGTTCCACCGCCTGACTATGACGAGGTACGAATAACGACTACGCGGCTGAAAAACAACAAAACAGCTGGAGCTGATAGCCTGCCAGCTGAGCTATTCAAGTACGGCGGCGGGGAGTTGATAAGGTATATGCATCAACTCTTGTGCAGAATATGATCAGATGAACGCATGCCTGACGACTGAAATGTAAGTGTGCTCTGCCCAATCCACAAGAAAGGCCTTCTAAGCTTAAGCTACAAGGTCGTATCGAGCGTATTGTATGAAGCCCACCCTCAACGAACTGATTGGACCTTATCAGTGTGGCCTTAAGACCATATGGCAGGTATTCAGAATACACCAAATCTTGGAAGAAATTGTTACGATTTTTTTTTACTAGTACTTGCAAGTTTTTACTGGAAATGCATTCAATAACCCAAAATATTTGCAAGAGAGCGCGAATTCGAGAGCGTAACAACCCGTGAGAGCAACAAATTCTTGCAAGTCAAAATTTTACTAGCAAAAAGTAAGGTTATGTTTCAAACTTTAATGTAAACAAAGTGTTTTATAAAGAATGATTTGATGAAACATAATTAGTCAGATGAAAATATGGACGAATAATTTAAATCCAATGTATATTTTTTTTATTTTAATGACGATGGGAAATATTGCTTATCAAAAAAAGAAAATTGCGCGCCAAAACTTAACTGTCAGAAAGTGTCAAAATGGCGTAAGTTGCAAGTTTTTACTAGTTTTGCGTTCAATAACTTTTTCTGATAATCTTCCTTCCCCTCAATTTTACTCTCGATTTTTCTTTTACGCTCTCGCTGCAAGTACTTACTGGAAAAGTTATTGAATGGACCTATTATCAGTGTTAATGCTAGTTCCCAAGTAAACGAAATCTACTTTCTCAAAATTATAACTGTCAATAGTGAAGTGGGTGCCAAGCAAATTTTCATCCAAATTTCAAACTTTTTTCTCAGAAGTGCCTGTTTTTTTTTTTTTTTTGAGTACGCAGTTTTATAGTCCATTAAATTTTAGTCTGATAACGTGCCAGTTGATTTGTTAGAATTGTTTATTTTCTTGCCGAAGGTGTTGCGGGTTTCTTCCATATAAAAATCAATTTTGTTTATTCCTTATATGAAAGCAAATGGGACAAAAAAAAAATCTAAAAAATCAACGGTAATTTTTAGCCACTTGAAACTTGGTCGGATTAAAAATGAATGGGCTTTAAACTGCGTACTCAAAAAAATTCTAACACTTTTGAGAAACAAGTTTGAAATTTGGGTGAAAATTTGTTGTTGTTTTTTTGTGGTCTTTTACAAAGTTTAAAACTTGGGTTTGGTTAGAGAATGAATTGTATTTTAATTGAAAATTCTTAAAAATGAATAATTAATTATAAGCGGCAAACAATATCACTTTGAAGGGCGGTGCTATAGATATGGCCAATACTGTACATAAGTATGTAACTACTATGACGGAGATTGAAAGAAAAGGCCTTTTAACCGACTTCACAAAAAGGAGGAGGTATTCATCGGAATACATATATATTATTTTTGTGTGTATGTTACTGCATAACTTTGGACCACGTTAACCGATTTCTGTAATTCTTTTTTTTTAAGGAAAGGTGGTCCCACACTAATTTAGTTTAAATCCGATCATTGTGTCATGAAGAAATTAACGTTAATCTTACATTTTTATAAGAGAACTGAAGTGGGTTTTGTTTTTTGTTTAAAAATTACTTGTATAGCTCCAGTTAGTTTAATTAAAGACATTTTGGCAAGACTTAAATTTGTGGGACTAAATATTGCGATTTTATTTGTAAGTATACTACTTACATATTTTTAATTTTATTTTTGTTTACAAATTAAAGTAAAACAGGGCTTTCAAATATAGATTGTAAACAAAAACCAATACTCCTATGCTATGAACATACTACGTATTTAATTATGCTTTTATACATACATATGTTCACATGGAATCAGAGCATGAAATTGTTATGAAGAGGAATTCCACTTAAACGATTCACATTACAGCACTTAATTTCCTGCAATAAGTTTTTAATCAATATTAAAACGAGAGAGAGAAAACAATGCGACTTGAACGTCAGGGTTATTTGATTTATTATATAAATATTTGTTGTAATATATGTACATATGTATGTACATAACATGTATAATATTATACATAATATATATGTACATATACCAACATATATGAATACTAAAAATACGCATGAAAGTTGTGTGTACGAGGTGAATTCTTTTTGTTTGCCACTTCTTAACGGAAGTGAACGGCATACATACGTAAATACAGTCAGCGTCAAAAATATGAATACCCTGATGTTTTGACTATTTTTTTTTATTTACATTTTCCATAACAATTTTTTTTTTTTTTTTTTTTTATAAAAATATAGTTCAATCTACAGTAAAAACCAATAGAATAAAATTTTTCAATTTCTTAAAAAAGTTTTGAGTATGCTGTTTTGTAGCCCATTAGTATAATATGGTGCAAGTTTGAAGTGTCTAAAAACTACCGTTGATTTTTTTGAATGGTTTTTTCAAGAGTGTTTCGCATTTTCTTCCTGAACAAAAATTCTTCAAAAACAATGGTAATTTTTATACACTTGAAACTTTCACCTTATTATACTAAAATTTGATGGGCTACAAAGCTATGAAAATTTTTTGGTGTTTCTTGAA
>NW_023458561.1:63110824-63114893 GCF_013731165.1 Rhagoletis pomonella | reverse complement strand
TAAACACACAAGTCTGCTTACAAAAAATATTATATGTATACATATCGGCCACCCTCTTCAAAAGAGTCACAACTCAAAATAATACGTTTGTCAGAAAATGCGAAAAACTATCTCTTAGCACATGATGATCATATGGGCAAGGGCGACTTTACCTCAGGGTTTTTTTTTAACAATTTATAACAAAAATTTGCTCCAGCTTTTGCTGAAAGGTAAATAAAAATTCTGTGTACATTTTTAGCGCATAATTTGAAAAATGCAAAATTTTGAGTTGTGTTTCTTTTGAAGAGGGGTGCGATTTGTACAAAGCCAAACAATACGGTGGCGCGTGTATAGATTTGAGGAGTATGTATGTACATACATACATTAGCCATATGACTTTGTTTTTTAATTAAATATAACTTTGAGCAGCGAATGAAGAATGATGAAAAACCAAAAAATAGCGTTTTTGTCAAAATGTGCTACAAAAAGTTCCCGGAGGAAACTCCGAGAAAGAAAAAGAATTTTACTAAAAAAAAAAAACAAATAATTTTTAGTAAAACAAAAACACGACTTCAATTCTCATATAACAATTTAGGACTACCTTTGGTTTCTTCAATCCAATGATAGGAACTAAACTTAATTAGTATGGAACCATACTTGAGGTACCACCTTTAGGATAAACAAAAAAAGGGGGAAAAATGTTCCTCCATTTTTGAAGTCAGAATTATGACAACGATACAAAATCAACTTTTTTGATTTGTTCACTAGGAATTTTCCACCTTGCCACCTTTTCATCGATTTTCTCGACAACGGCGTTCGCATCTAATTTTTTTGTCAACCAAAGGACGGTATCAAAGCTACACAACGGCAATTTTTTTTTTTTTTACAAGTGACTTCCGTTTTCGTATGATTTTTTTAACTTTAATGTCGGACGAATGTCAGGTTCGATATCATGGAAACACCCACATAAAAAAGTCTGGCCTTATTCGATAGAATAATAAAATAGATTTAAAGACATTCTCATACAAATTTTCGATTTTTAAAGCAGCTAAAATTTTTCAAAATTTTTTATGAATTGGGTGCCAATTTATAAATCATATGCCTAATGTTTGTACATACATCCATATAATATAGTTAAGTACATATCTACATCATATATTTTGCACTTGTCGCGATATTTGCATTGCTGTCTACAATATAATACTAACGATGATACATGTACATTACGTTTGCATTCATATAGCGACCAATATTAATGTTTTGACTACTAACTGGCTGGCGGCATTGTATAGCCACGGTGACACATTCCATTTATTAAACATCAAAAATTTCCGCTTTTCGATGATGTGGTGATCACGTTTCAGATGCGTGCGAATGACTACCGACTAGACAGTGCGTAATATCGGCATATGGATTACGATTGAGGAGAATATCACTCAACATCCGGTGCAAAGTTCATTTCGAACATTTGCTGCAACCTTAATCGAAAAAAAAATCAGTTAAGTGAGTTTTCGTCAATGTTATGTAAACATCAATCAATTACCAGTTGCTCTCTAGAACAAAATATGTATTGATTTTTACTGAGTATATAAATTCAAAACATTAAAGCTGTTTTTTTCTCCACTTGTTGATTTTTTTGATTACCGACACTCTTGCAGCAAATGTGCGATTTGTATTACAATTGCAAGTTTAAATTAATTTAATTTTGGGACATTTACTGCTAGGTGTCTAAAGATGCCAAACTTTTTAAAATCTTTTCCATGTGTATTCATGCCCTCCGACTCATTTGAATGGCACACCCTATTGATCCTCGGTATATACAGTTGTCCTTTTGTGTGTTATAAACTAAAAAAAAAACATGTCAACAAAGTGGTGTGCAACCCTAAAATTTCGAGGACCCTTACTTTAAGAGTTTTTTATTCGTTATATGGAACAAAAATGTCTAAAAAAAAATTAACGGTAGTTTTTAATCATTTTAAACTTGCACTTTATGGCGGATTTCCATAGCATTCGTATCCGTACATTTTGATGCGTTGCTATGTAGGTGCTGCCATAAAAACTTGTATATTCAATTTTTCTGTCAAACGCACGCATACGTATACGCATGCTATGGAGATCCGCCCTTATTCTACTAGAATTCAATGAATGTTTTGAACATTAACCCTCAGATGCCAGATAAAACGCTTGCTTCGCTTTGCGTGACAGATTCGCTTTGACAAATAAGATGAATTGTATGAAAATGCACAAAGCACTCCCCATCTTTTTGCGCGCGTTGATAATCAGCTGTTGTAATATTTATTTTGTTTCGTCGAAATTCGTGATTTTATGCAGAAACATAACATTTACTTACATTGCTGATATTTTTAAAGCTAAATATATAAAACCCACAGCAATTTTGACGTGTAAAAAAGCAGTACAAAATTATTTTCTTTTCGTTCATTGTGGCATTCCTTTTGCGTCGGGCGCTTTGCTGGCAAAGTTATAAATATCGCGCAAAGCCACAAAGTTTTATCCGCCGCGCCGATGTTTCCATGACTCTGCAGCGGCAAGTGAAAAAAGACAAAAAAACGGCGGCGGCAGCAACGTGGCTCGCCGGCGTAAATCTCTTCTGGGATTGTACGAAGTATACCTACTACATACGTTTCTAATCAACTCTTATCACCTACATATTCAATTTATTTCCTTTTATTATATTGATAATTTAGCTTTGATCACTCAAATGGCTGATGATAACGGCACGCGCTAATATTTTTGCATCCTTATCAACATGCCGCCTTAATTGCTAATTTTATCTAATTTCCTCATATATCAATATAAACCAGACATACCCTTATCAACTATATACACATTTCCTTAGTAGGTACTACATACACATTATGCACTATGGAGAATATTGGGTTTATAGATATACTAGATTTTCATTATGAAAGTTTCATTCCTAAATATCATAATTAGCTTAATATAAGTTACCTTAATATAGAAAGGGCCTAACACATTTTCTTTTGAAATCCAGCTTTATAGAAAAGACGGCCGATTACTTTGCAATCTTCTAATGGAATTGAAAAATAATTATAAATAATATTAAACCTTTGTAGAACCTTTAATAAAAAACAGAAGAAATTCGCAACTAAAAGACTGTACTTTTTATTCGATTTTAGAGCTATTTACTCTGTGAAGAAATAAAAATGTGTGATAGGGCCTTTCTATAGTAGAGTAACGATATACATAACAGAGTATGTACATATTTTTTACACTTACCAGCAAATCGAATTTTTATCAAATCTAATGGATGCAAGATTAGTGTCGATGTAACGCCACCCGAAATTCCTGCCACTAAATGCTCATACTTCACATGGGAAGTCAAATTAAATTTTCCTCCTAATTTCGTCGACTTCGAATTGATTGCAGCCATATTTACTGTTTCCTTTTTGTCTTCCGGTTCCTTAGTCAAAGGCTTTCCACCAATTTGCAATTTTTTTGTAGTATCGCTAATTTTGCCGATGTCCTTGTGTCCCGAATGGACACTCGTGGAAATTTTTATGATCGATATATAAACAATGTATACACACCCTTTTTTTGTAGTCGCAGCTGCTATCCTTCGTCCTTTTCTATGTAGTTTTGATATGCGGTTTAGGAAAAGTTTTTCTTTGTAAATTATTAAACCAGTTTCTATTAGTGCTTTTCTCTTCACACAAGTTGCATTCAGCTGTATTCCAATAACTCGTTGTATTGTTTCTAATGTAGGATTATCTCTTAATTTCCTAACAAACTTATAGCTCTTTGGCGTACTTGCTGTTCCCGCAGCATTATCTATTTTCTAAATGTTGAAAACGTCAGACTATCTAGTAGATTCTAATTTTAATGTATGCTAATGTGCATTTAATCACAGGAACTCCTTGTTCTTGGTGCGTAGCTGGTCAGATAAACTGCTTGACTCACTTTGGGGGAAACTACTGGTCTCGTCTTTTTTACTAACCAAAAAGCTCCCGTTGTGGTCTTTAAGTATAATGATTGTTTTAGCTGAAATATCACTGCTTAACATCTTCCTGTGATGTATAAATTTGTTGAAACGTTTTTATTTCGGATAAAT
>NW_023458561.1:63108929-63110724 GCF_013731165.1 Rhagoletis pomonella | reverse complement strand
TAATTCTGTTTAAGTAGGCGAAATAGCTGGGCGAACGGTGAACGACAGCATCGCGCAATTCGGCGAAGTTTGCCGTTCGCCGGTATTGTATTTCAAGCATAATATTGGTCGCTATATGAATGCAAACGTAATGTACATGTATGTATGTATGTATGATAAAGAGTTGGTGAGGACTAATGCTATCATCGTTAGTATTATATTGTAGACGGCAATGCAAATATCGCGCAAAATATATGATGTAGATATGTACTTAACTATATGGATGTATGTACATACATTAGGCATATGATTTATAAATTGGCACCCAATTCATAAAAAATGTTGAAAAATTTTAGCTGCTTTATAAATCGAAAATTTGTATGAGAATGTCACTTTATAAAGCTCTTTAAATCTATTTTATTATTCTATCGAATAAGGCCAGACTTTTTTATGTGGGTGTTTCCATGATATCGGACCTGACATTCGTCCGACATTAAAGTTAAAAAAATCATACGAATACGGAAGTCACTTGTAAAAAAAAAAAATTGCCGTTGTGTAGCTTTGATACCGTCCTTTGGTTGACAAAAAAATTAGATGCGAATGCTGTTGTCGAGAAAATCGAAGAAAAGATGGCCAGGTGGGAAATTCCAAGTGAACGAATCAAAAAAGTTGATTTTGTATCGTTGTCATGAAATTTTCTATGCATATTGTTAGCCGACTTCAAAAATGGTGGAACATTTTTTCCCCTTTTTTTTGTTTATCCTAAAGGTGGTACCTCAAGGTTCCATACTAATTGAGTTTAGTTCCTATCACTGGATTGAAGAAACCAAAGGAGTCCTAAATTGTTATATGAGAATTGAAGTCGTGTTTTTGTTTTACTTAAAAATTAGTTGTTTTTTTTTTAGTAAAATTCTTTTTCTTTCTCGGAGTTTCCTCCGGGAACTTTTTGTAGCACATTTTGACAAAAACGCTATTTTTATTGGTTTTTCATCATTCTTCATTCGCTCCTCAAAATTATATTTAATTAAAGAACAAAGTCAAATGCCTAATGTATGTATGTACATACTCCTCAAATCTATACACGCGCCACCGTATTGTTTGGCTTTGTACAAATCGCGCACACCGTCTTCAAAAGAAACACAACTCAAAATTTTGAATTTTTGAATTTATGCGCTAAAAATGTACACAGAATTTTTATTTACTTTTCAGCAAAAGCTGGAGCAAATTTTTGTTATAAATTGTTAAAAAAAACCCTGAGGTAAAGTCGCCCTTGCCCATATGATCATCATGTGCTAAGAAATAGTTTTTCGCATTTTCTGACAAACGTATTATTTTGAGTTGTGACTCTTTTGAAGAGGGTGTGCGATATGTATACATATAATATTTTTTGTAAGCAGACTTGTGTGTTTACTTTTGAACGATCCGCTTGGAAATCATCAGCATTAACTAGAATACGAGCTGGTTTTTTCCGCTGACTTAAGACATGGTCAGTTGGTTTGCTGGCAACTTTTATACATACATATGTGTGCAAATTCTATTTGGGTGGGATTTTTATATTTATTTATCATCTCATTTAAAAGATTTGATTCAGGTTTTGTTATTCTCTAAACTGTAAAATGGTCAAAGAATGAGGCACTTTATTATTATTATTTTAACACAGGATTTCGTTATCAACTTGTTTTTACCCATTTTATTATTTTCGCGTGTTGCCAGTCGATTTGTTTACAGAAATTATAAGCCGTTAGAATTGAAATTAAAAACATTTTGCCTTAAGCTGATGTCACATAAAACTTTTGCTTCGCTTTACGTGACAGAT
>NW_023458561.1:63094346-63108829 GCF_013731165.1 Rhagoletis pomonella | reverse complement strand
AAAGATAAATAAAGAGATAAGAATTTAGATGGAGATTAAGACCCAAATCTTTTTTTTTTTTTTTTTTTTTTTAATATGGCCTCTGTACATATTGCCAGATCGGTTCATAAATTGTTGTAGTCATCAGTCATGTCACTGTCAACGTTGTTCATGTCGAATAAAAACAAAACAAAACAAAATTTATCAAACTTCAAAAATGCATATAAATACTATATATACATATATCATGTACATCTTATAAATATTATAAATGTGAAAGTTTGTATGTTTGGATGTTTGATCATCACGCGGAAACGACTACACAGATTTGTATGAAAATTTGTACCCAGATAGTCTATGGGCCAGATTGGTTAATAGGCTATTTTTTAAGAGTTGCCACCTGTTAAAAAAGTTTCATTTATTTAATATGCGGGAACGACTGAATGGATTTGCGCGAAAATTTGCACACAGATAGCTTATGAGCTAGGTTGAAAAATAGGCTACTTTTTTAAGAGTTGCCACCTGTTACAAAAGTTTCATTAAATTAATACGCGGAAACGACTGAATGGATTTGCATGAAATTTTTTGCAAGCAGATAGCTTATGACCTACAGTGGAAAATAGGCTAATTTTTTGGAAGAGTTGCCACCTGTTAAAAAAGTTTAATTAAATTAATACGCGGAAACGACTAAAGGGATTTGCATGAAATTTTGCACACCGATAGCTTATGGCCTAGGTTAGAAAGTAGGCTACTTTTTTAAGAGTTGCCACCTGTTAGATATGTTTAATTTAATTAATACGCGGCAATGAGTGAACTGATTTGTATGGAAGTTTTCACACAAATAGTTTATGAGCTAGGTTGAAAAATAGGCTACTTTTTTTAAGAGTTACCACCTGCTAAAAAAGTTTAATTAAATTAATACGCGTAAATGATTGAACTGATTTGCATGAAAGTTTGCACACAGATAGCTTATGACCTAGACTGGAAAATAGGCTACTTTTTTAAGAATTGCCACCTGTTTGAAAATGAAATTTTGTTCAAAGATGGTTTATGACCTGGATTGAAACATAGGCTACTTCCTTAACAGAACGAAATTTAGTACACTTACTACGGATTTCGGAAGGATGGTCTTAGACTGAAAGTAAGTCCGATAACTCAAGGCCCCTCCCATACAAATTGGAATTTTCATATTACATGCATATCTCTGGAAGTATTTGTGGGAGAGAACTGAAACGGTATAGTGATATGTATGTGAAATCAATGTTGGCATTAATCGATTGATGTTTCAATCAGTTAGTTAATTCGATTAAATTCAATCTGATTACAGTTAATCATGATTAATTTTAATCTGACTAAACAGTTAATTAAAAAAATTAATTTTTAATTATTAACTCTTAATTTGATCAAGTAGGTTTGGTGATTAATTAATTTATGCTGAAATTTTCCGGTGCACACAAAGCAAGTTAATCCGGTATGGCTAAGTCGGGCTTCCTCATCAATCTAAGCAATTTGGTGTGCATTTTCATTAAGATATATACCAACAAACGTTTTACAAACTAGGTTTGTAAAAGTTCCCAGTTTATGTATTAATAATAACAATAATTATAATTTTTTTATATTATGTGCTTTTTATAAGCGTAAAACACAAAATAATTACTATAACTGGTGTTTGGTTTCAAAGTCGGACAAACTAGACAAATTAATCAGATTTTATTTTTAATTGGATTAACGATTAATGTTTTAAATTAATTAAACGTAATCGCAGCCAGCGATTAACGATTAAAAAATGTTATCATTAATCGTGCAGTTGATTACGACTAATTAATTTTAATCCTCAAACGCGATTAACATTTTAATCGTTAATTTTCAATCGTTAATCAGGTTAACAGTTTGCCAACACTGTGTGAAATCATGTTCATATTCACGGAGAAAAATGGACGTTTTTGGAAAAGAGGCGTAGCACCTCCCATACACAGAGAAATTTTCGTTCTCCAATTTGTATGGAACGTTTTACTTTTAAAAACGTTTTGACCCAGGTTTTGCACCTACAATATTTATTTAAATTTTGAGAACGAAAATTTTCAATTCAATTTCCAAAATCCATATTTTTGTTTTTGATACGAACATTTTCAAATCGTTTTTAAAAACGATTGTTTGATAATTGAATATGCGCATGTTGAAATTAAATCCTAAGATGTTTTTTCTTCATTTTAAAAATATGCGTTTTCAAATTTTTTTTTTATTAAATCACAAGTCGTTTGGTACACACATTGTCAAAAATATATTGATATACATATACTTATAAATAAGTTACAACATTTAATAAATGAAATACAGATATTTTACATATTATTATATACATACATACAGATGTTCCTGCCTTACTTCCTAGCTGGGCCTGCTAATTTTGCTTCACGCTGGTCAAATCCTGTAATTTAAATAAAAAGAAAGTTTTAAATTATTATTTAATAACCCATAAGAATTTGTTTTTTAAGTTACTCTTACCAAAGCTATTTTCGGTCAAAGAAGTCCACCAAGGTCCCTTTTATGTAGTGGGGGGTTAGAATGGCAGTATTGTTTATATAAACTCTATCGCCTTTTCTAAAGATTAAAGTAACTTATTTATCTGAACACAATTTTTCCGACAAATGATGTAAACATATGAAAGTTTTTCATTATAGCTAGGTAACTTTTTAAATTCTAATGGAAAACATTTTACTTTTAAATATTTTTCATGCCTAATTAACTGAAAGTAATATAAAGTTTTTATTTTAAAAATTTCTAGTTTTATTTTGCTTGTTGAAAATTGTGTCGCACTACAACTTGTTGGGACAATATTCTAAAATGTTTTATTTTAGTTTTTAAAATATCTACGCACTTTTGACGCTATTTCTTTAATGTCGTTTGTTTTCCTCAGTAAAAAAGTAAATATATTATAACGATCGTTTTTGTTTTGCGAATGTTTCGTTTTAAAGTCGTAAGTACAAATATTGTATTTTTTATTTTGTATGAAGTAAAATTATATAAAAAAATTTTATTTTACAATTTCTTTTAAAAACTTGCGTTTTACCTGTATCATTTTCTCTGTGTACTGACTGAAAGTTTCATATTGCATATCTCTTCAAATGTTTGGGGTAAAGCACTCAAGCTTGGTATGGAAATACATATGCATGTATGTGAAACTAATACCATACTCATGGAAAAAATTAGAGTTATTGGAAAAGGTGGTGTGGCAACTCCCATGCAAATTGATTTTTCTATGCTGCATATCTCTGGAGGTATTTATTGCAGAGGACTGGAACTTGGCACCGAGATGTATATACAAAATTAATTCCATACTCATGGAGAACAATTTGCGTTATTCCAAAAGGGGGCATGGTACCTCCCGTACAAATTTACTGTTTTATACTGCTTATCTCTAGAGGTGTTCATGGTAGAGTACTGGGACTTGGTACTGGGGAATGTAAAATCAATTTTAAATTCATGGAAGAAGATTAGGGTTATAAGAAAAAGGGGCGTGGCACTTCCAGTACAAATTTACTTTTTCTTGCCACATATCCTTGGAAGTGTTTGTGGAAGACAGAATAAATTTCATTAAATGGAAAAGGGAGAGCCGGGTTCGACCTTATAATCTAAAGCTCTCTTGAGGCATTTGCTACAGTAATGAGAAGTGGTATTTTATCAAGGCCAGGTTACTAAATTTGAGTTGGAAATATTAGAACTCGCCGTGGCACCTCCAAGAAGGTTTCACGTTCACGCGCGGTATACCTGGAAACATTTTAAGGTAAACTTAGAGGGATGGCTGCGCGCAGACGAGATTTTATAATTTCATAGTTTTAAACGGCCTAAATACCTTAACTCGCTTAAAATATAACGAGCTATAACGAAATGGGCACAGAAATAAAATCTAACATCATTAAATTATTTTTCCTATTTGTATAATAGCGCGGGGTAAACCCGCGGGTATAAGCTAGTACATACATATATTTGAGAAATGAAACTTTAATACCCACTTCTTTCAGTTCATATCTAGTTAATAAATTTTTTTAAGACCCAAACTTCTTTCTTTCTAGAATTTTTTATGAAATTGAAGTATGAGTTGGGACTACATGCATTCAGTTTTTTTAGTCTATTTTGGTTCACTGCTCTTGTGGATCCTTTAGCTCTTTATTTTAGGTATTCACGCTTCTTGTTTATCGTATTATCTTGCTTTGTGGCTCTTAAGGATTTTTATATTGAGATGGGCCGAAGTTGGCAGTCTGTGGCGACCAGATTGTTTATGTGGCGTCTGTGGCAAATCACCGTGACAAGTTACACGATTAAGCAAGACGTTAAAATTATAAAACCTTATTATCAAAATAGTGTTCGTTAGTGCAAACACTGCGCCAATTCATTTCATTTAAGGCAACCGCGACGATCCTAAAAAGGCGGCTCTGGTGGGAAATCGGTTCGTTAAATAATAAGCGAGCCGCTGTTCGTGTGAAAGTACGCATGAAGAATCCGGTCTGTCATGAGCTTAAATGAGAGGATTTTTGGGTCGGTTCCTGGGCCTGTCCTTTACTGTTCCAAGGAGCGTTTAGTATAGGACCTCATTTTTTGTCGAAAAATAAAATTTAGCAACGAAGCGGATTTTTGGGTGAATAAATATGCTAATAAGCACAGTAACTGTATACGGGTTGACACCAATCCACACGAGTTTCACCAGGGAAAAATCCACCTAAGTTACCGTTTGGTCTGAACGACGCATGTAGATGAGGATAACGTATTGAATTGCGTAACATATCACCCAGCAGACGCCACGATGGATATTCTGCATGAACGATTTTGGGTAAGGTGACGTTAATTGGGTTTCAAGGCTGTGCATTTCGATTTTTTTCTGGTAGGATCTTCAGGCGTCGTAGGTCTTGGCCAATTACGCTTACATTTAGCAGGATCTTTGCGGCATACTCATTGAAAAACTCTATGACCGCCGTGAGAAGCTGAGACGGACATTTGAACGAGGATTATCAGAATCACCCTCATTGCGAGAGTCGTGTCGAATGCCAGTCGTTTTTCGAGAGTCGAATCGTATCGAAAATTGCACGTCACTGCCTAAAATTTCACTCGACTAGTGTATTAAAACGGAAAAGCTTGGCAGCACTGTATAGTTTTCGACGATTTTGGTCGTTTACTTATTTCATTACGACAATAGACAATGCTACTGATGTCGAGTCGTACAATTTAGCCTAATTTACGACCTACGCAATGAGGCTGAATATTTCTCTACACTGAGGGAAATAATGCATAGTAAAAATGAATACTTTATATTTGATTATCGTTTAAAAATGTTCGTATTTAAAAATAATATTTTCATACAAAATTTATTACGCACGTATTTGACTGTTCACATCTGAGTATGTATATGTAAGTGTACATACGCACCCCAAGCATGCAGAGCGCCACTCTGAGAGCGACAACACACACGTGCATACATAGTACAAATCGCGTGCGGTGGTGTTGATGGATATTCAACATTTGAAAGCAGATTTATATGCCTGGGTGTAGCTGAGTGCGCAAAGATGCTTGCCACAAGTTGTTGATATCCGGAAATGGTCGGGTTCGAATTCCACTGCAGGCAACATGCAAATTAAGTTTTTTTTTAGTTTTTGTCTTGATTGTTCACTTCGCGGCTGCTCTTTCAGTACGAACGCGGTCATTTTAATATGCGCGTAATTGAATTGAATATTTACCAATATACAGTTCTTTCGTTGACGTTTATAGTAAGATCAATGACGTTTCTATTTGATTTTAATATTTTTTTCCCTCTGTTTATAATGAGCAACTATGGTCTAAAGTCCTACATAGAATTTCGGATAAGTACAACTTAATTCTAGTCTCTCCTTTTCTGGAATGCTTGACCGTAATTAGTCTGCTCAGCACATCTATTGGCCGCAATCAAAATTATCTTCCGGACAGAGAAATATTAAACGGGCTTAAGACCAATTCCATCTGGGCTCCTCCGAGGTTTTGGTAAAAAAATAGACAGATGTTACAACGATAGACTGGTGCAAAGGTCGAAGCTTAATCTCTCCGTCCCATATTTTATTTTTAACCGACTTCACAAAAAGGAGAAGGGTTATCAATTCTTCGGAATACGTGTTTTTTATTGAAGTCGGCTTTGAATTTTGCTTAAAAATTACTGGTTTTCAAACACTCTTCCATTAGAGCCGAAAAATTTAAGCTTACTTGGAATTGCTCATTGTACTAATTCAGGGGTTCCAAGCTAGATGTAACCATTGAATTCTCGTCGATAGCTTTATTGTATAACAAACAGTTTACATGCGACACTTTACAACACATAAGGCCATGCCAGATTAAATTTTAGTTTCGTGTTAGGGGGACAGATTTGCTTTGACAATTAAGATGGAATCTACGAAAATGCTCGAAAGCTGTCACATACATAGATCGCTTTTGTTTCAGCGTCAAGCGAAGAGATGGCAAAGTTTTATCTAACACGGAGCAACGGAGCTTTCTGTGCTTGGCTTGACGCAGCTGAATATTATTGCAATCATTTGAATCCAATACGTTCAAGAAATATCGTTTTTAATACAATTATTGATATGAAATGTTAATTTATCTGTCGTTAGTAATGTTTATTTAGTGGCCCAAGCATTCGCTGCCAAGCGTTCATTGTAGCAAGCATACTTTTAACGTGCGTTCTGTCAAACCAACGCCAACGCCAAAGCCAACACGAAAGTTCTATGTGGACCGGCCTTAACTTCAATTGCATTTCTCCTGCGATAAAAAAAATGCAAACCAAAGGCTTGTCTCTACGAGATGCCATTGTTGTTATTGAAGAGATTAAAAATAATTAAGTAATCGACCAGCGCAGATCCTTATTATTTGAGAATATCAAGCATAACTTGATTGTCCACTGTAATTTTCAATGCTTGAAATAAAGTGAATAAAAAACCAAAACATTTAACTGTACTTACTTGTTTTTGAGCATATTTACAAGCGATTAAGTAAGCGCTTAAAATTGCTTTTCTCTAGTTTATTTTTATGAATTGCTAAAGACAACAGACGAAATAGATTTTAATTTCATGATTTTCAAAGTTTAAATTCCTCTTTTAAAACTACTTAATAAGCAACCCTTTCACAGAAAGAGTTATTCAAATTCCTAGTCTTGAGGTGGAATTTGTTTTTTCTTTGTTTTACTGCATTTTATTTCCTAAAATTAAACAAAATAAAAATTACAACTCAATAAATTCCAGGCAAATTAATTCCAACGGGGACATTACCAACAACCAAGTATAGTAACTTTTAACGTCGCACTGCCAAAATATTATTAGTCTCTTAAGTTTTGATAACTTTTCTCTGTTAATTTCACTGAGAGCATACATGTCCGCGCGTACTTATGTATGTATGCACATTAGGGCGGTCCAAAACTGCATGTGAAAAAGTAAACTCGGAATTTGTATGCTTTCACCCCCTAGGATTGTTCTATACCGAAAAAATATACCCCTTTTCTTTTAATTTGAAATAAAAAAACAATAGAGGTCGCTTAAAGCGCTCAAAGTTTTCCATGTATTTTATATGGGGGAAAACCACTTTTCGTAGAAAGGGTATAGTAACTATATTTTAAAAGTCCGCCAAAACCCCTATTAAAAATCGTTAGTATTAAGAAATGGTTAAATAAACAATTGGGTATTGTAATTGACAGTCTCCTGAAGAGAACCAGGGTTTTCCGATCGAAAAATATTGATTTTGAAGAATTCTAACCATTTCTACGAAAAGTTGTTTTTTCCCATGTAAACATGGAACTGTACATGGAAAACTTTGAGCGCTTTGAGCGACCTCTAAATAAGTAAATTTTTTCGATAAAGCACAATCCTAGGGGGTGAGAGCATTAAAATTCCGACTTTACTTATTTTGGACCACCCTAATATACATACATATTTGCATGCATATGCATGAACAGTAACCATATTATAGCCCTCTGCTGTGGGTCGCCTCGAATAAAAAGTCAAAGAGAGTAACTCTGAGCAGACCGGCTGGTGGTTGCCGCTGTAATCCAAGTACAGCCCTTTCACTTTGCGAGTCTTGCACCGTTGCGCCGAAATTAGTCAGCGATGCATTTGAATAAAACCAAGCGGGTTGCTGGCGCAGTGTAGTATCACAGAGATATCTGCTTACACAATAACCGTAATAAATGAATGCAAACAAATTGCGGCAGTAGTACTATGCCTTCGAGCTAAGTAGTTATGTGAATAATTTCAAGAAGTCATACCAAAATACTATATACATACATACATACATATCAATTTTATTGATCAAGATTATATCGGTTTGTTGTTTGATTTACTATACATATTTACTTACATCCATACATGTTTACTCATACAGTACGAGGGGTTGTGATAGAAGGGTGTGTGCATTTGACATCCCATCAATATGCCGTAGTTGTTGCTAAATGGATACCTGCTTTGAAATGTGGAAGTAACCTCGCGCTTTCCCCCCCGCTACTTGAATGTATAATAGGAGACTTCTGCTTATTTTCATTCTCTTTATATGTACATATGTATGCTATTTTATGATTCTCACTGTTACCGAATTGTGCATTGATTTTCGTATTGATAAACATTATAGTGGGGCACGATCGACTAGCATGTGAACTGCGAATCAAGTAGCGTAGAGTTGTGCGAAAAACAAATGAAATGATATATTAATTAAAAATCATATACGAGTATAGCACGCGGTTTTAATTCCATGTAGTATTTTGTATTAAATATTTATTGTTTGTTTTAACCATAACAACTTTTTCGCAGACACATTCGCATTCGATCGAAAAAATATCACTCATACGCTTCGTATATCCGTACCTACAGAAGTAAGAACTATAAGTGTTAATTGTAATGCCCAGTAGTCTGCACTAGATTCACAGCTAAATATTAATGTCAAGACGATAAAACCGATAAACTGCGCACCGTCGATTGTTTTGCAGTTCCCATACTGCATATCCATATACATACATACATATTTGAGGAGTGCATGTAGATCTGAACATTAGACCGTAAAGTTTTTCCATCACCAAAAATTATTAAACTTTTGCTAAATAAGTTTTTCGATTATTCCAGTAGAACCAAAATTTATACCCGAATGTATATAGGTGTCACCAAAAAATGTAAAAAAGTCACCTTTAGGTTCGGCAAAAAAAAAAATATTTAGTTCCAAATTGCCTTGCAAAACTACTTTAGACTCAGGAGTGTACGGAGATTTGTTTGTTTGCTTGTTAGGTTGGTTGTACGTCCTAATGTACATACCAGAGAACAGCACAGGCACTCGTGCGTGAACAATGCAAACGCTGCCAGTCGTTTCTCTTTTATGCCAACTGATGCCAATTGGATATGCCAAGTGATGCTGGTGCGTCGTTGTCGATTCGACCGATATGGCCAGCAAGCGGGGCCACTGTCCATGCCGTTCCAAAGTGCATACAGCTCATCGTCCCATCGCCGTCGCCTACGTGTAGAGGCCTGTAAATTTTCCGCAAAATATTTTTCTCGAATACTCCAAGAACCGCGACATCGAATGTTGTCATTATCGCAGCGACTTATAGAGTGTTGTTTTCGTGGCGCTTAACGTAACTTTTGCTGGCAGTGCGGTCTATTACAATTTTTCATATCCGAAAACGACTGCAATTTTCGTTCAATTACGTATCCAAGAACGTCCAAAAACAAGGCGGATTTTTGTATCCGGAAACGAATAGCAAACAACTACAGTTATCATATATTTTCGTATCTGGAAAACGTACGCAAAAGATACTGTTATTTGAAAGAAATAATACTTGCGATCCTATACGAGTCTGGACTAGTCAGAATCAGTCAGATTTTACTGGAAATCGATCCCGTACTCGGTTCTTTGACAATTGAGAGGACGAAAAAGAGAGTAAATGAGTTCTTCTCTCTGTCAGGAGTTCCTGGTTTTAGTCCGAAGATTTTTGGCAGGTAAATTCTGGTTAATGTGTAAAACGATCAGCTGTAGTAAGGTTTGACAAACAACAAAAGTGTAAACAAACAAATAGTGCACACTGCTAATGTATGTTTAAAAGTATTTAATAACTTGTTTAAGTTAATTTTAGAGTATTTTTGACTATTTACGTGTGTGAACTAACTGCCAAAATTTGGAGGTAATGTTGAAGTTGTCAGAAGTTACCACTTTTTACTAAAAAGCGATCCCGTACTTTCCAGTCTAGCTCTCTCGCTCTGAGCAAATTTTTATTTTTTTATAGCTTTACTAGTTTTAGTCCCTGGAATACGATATTGAACGTAATTGTATTTTATTTGTTCAAGCTGAACATTTGAAAGCACATTTGCGTAGTCGACAGTAGCTGAGCATGCAGAGGAGCGTGCAACTGCAAGCTTCCAGAAGTTGCCGTCAAGCGCTTTTTTATTTCTTCTACCATGAAAAAGCATCTGTGAAGTGCAGAAAGAAAGCGTATTGAACGAAAAATTAGATCAGACAAATTTCATAAAAACAGCCAAAAACACATCCGTTTCACAACAATTTTCGGTACTTGTCTGTACATTACATACTTTTCTTCCGCACATTTTAGTTCATTCACTTTTTTCCATTTTCGTATCGATTTACGGCGGATTTTTTGCTGGCTGGGTAGCAACAAATATAAAAACTGGTTAAACACCGCAAAATTTCTGCTGTACTTACTATCGCGTTGTACTCGTGCCGTTCTCTGATACATATTTACTATATATTACATATGTATGTATGTATTAATACTATACATATTTACACACAAGTTTGCATGTTCATCGCAATGAGCGCAAGTATTTTTACAATTCAAGCTGCACTACTAACTAAGATCGCAATAAATTAGTTGTTTAACAACTTTTACAACGACAATTAGTTTATTTTATTATCTACATACATACATACATACATAAACAGTTATTTAAATTATTGTGTTTTTGTTGCAATCATGATCTTGGTATTCGTAACAGCAACTTGGCCAGCGTTTATTTTTCAATTATCTTGTTGAGATTTCATGATTTAAAAAATGAAAGTAAAATCTTATTATTAAAATGTTGCTGTCATCCAACAACCGACCGGAAGGTGATCGACTTGGCATTCAATGCAGAAATTTGCAGCAATCAATGTCGTGCAGAGTGAACTGGTTTAAATTGCTGGTGGATAGATGGGGATGCCTTCATATGCCATCTAATAAATTGCTTTCGACCGCTTTGAAAGTAAACAGCTGTGCAGGTGGACTTAAAATTGGATGTTATGAACAAACTACACACACACACAGGTAGATTTAAACGATTTAGGCGGGCCAAAAGTTTATATTATGAAAGTTAACATATACAGTATCGGTCATATCTATAGCACGCCATTTCAAAGTGATATTGTGTGCAACTTATGTTTATTTATTTATTTTTAAGAATTTTCAATTAAAATACAGTTCTTTCACTAATAAACCCCACATAAACCCAAGTTTAACAATTGGTAGAACACTTCAAAAAAGTGCAACAAATTTTCACCTAAGTTTCAAACTTTTTTCTCGGAAGTGTTAGAATTTTTTTGAGTACACAGTTTTTTAGCCCCTGCAATTTTAGTCTGATATTATGCAAATTTCAAGTGGCTACGAATTACCGTTAATTTTTTAGAATTTTTTTTGTCGCATTGTCTTCCATATAATGAATAAACTGAATTTATTTGTATATGGATGAAAACCGCAACACCTTTGCCGAAAAAAATTCTAAAAAATCAACGGTAACTTCTAGCTACTTGAAACTTGCAGATTATCAGACTAAAATTGAAGGGGCTAAAACACTGTGTACTCAAAAAAATTCTAACACTTCCGAGAAAAAAGTTTGAAACGTAGGTGAAAATTTGTTGCACTTTTTTGAAGTTTTCTACAAGTTGTTAAACATGGGTTTATATGGGGTTTGTTAGATAAAGAACTGTATTTTAATTGAAAATTCTCAAAAATAAACAAATAAACATAAGTTGCACACAATATCACTTCGAAATGGCGTGCTATAGATATGACCGATACTGTATGTATGTACAAATGTATGGCTTTATTTAGTACTACACAAGTCTAAGAAATGAAAACTGTGCCTCTAGCTCACGCATAACGCCCCTTTGTCAATTTACAGTTAGTCGAAGTTCTATCACTACTGTATAGTTAATCTGTTCTAATACGCGTCCGTTTTATAGGATTCAGTCGGAACTTACAGGAAGTCGTTCCTATAGACAAAAAAAAACCTGTAACTGAGAACACTTTTGAGAGAGTAACTGAGCAACTCTTCTTAGTCAGAAGTTATAGGATTTAGGTTTTTCTCCGTGAAAATTCATGAAAAGTATCAAACGATAGGCTGGGTTGCATTTGTAAACAAAAACAGAACGCGGTGAAAGAAAAGAACCTTACATTTGTTAAAAAATAGAAGTAAACACTGAAATATATACATATATACATATACATAATAACCGTTATACCAAATTTTTTATACGATTCCGGCATTGTTAAAATGATATGTATTAGTTAAAACAAGGATTTTTGGCACACTTTTATAAAACTGAAGACTGGTTAAAGACCATCGTGAGTAAACATTAGTCGCAGGTTCACGCCGACTTTGGAGTAGGTAAGAGACATTTGAATTTTATAGTAGAGAACACTGGATCAAATTTTTGTATTTTTTGTGCCCCGTATGCAATTATCGAATTCCTGTTTAGAATCGTATGCAGATTCCGAAAATCGAGTTAATTTTTTTTTTTTTTTTATGGACAACTTTTCGATATATTTTCAATTCACCGTTATTCACCTAAAAAACTGGCTCCACTTAATCAAGTATAACTTACGGATGAATTAGACCGTCTTATTACGAAATGTAGAAGATGAAAAGTAAAATAAATAATATAAAAAAAAAACTTTTTAATATACAACGCTTTTATAAATGGACTAAAAAGTAGAAAATAATATTTCTCAGTCCCATAGAATTTGTTTTGATAACTTTTGATTTTGAAATTTTAGCAAAAGTCGTTATAACCAACTTATGAGATTGAAAATGAAAAGCGTGGGGCGCATATAATAATGATTGCCTTAAATCGTCGAGTCATACATTTCTGCCTAATTTACGACTTTCTTAATGAGGCTGATTATTTGCAAATCAACATATGTAAAATTTAATACAGGGTGCGTTCAGAAATGTATCAAGCCAAAGCATCAGTCTCTTTTACTTCTAAACTATAATTGCCTTATTTACGCAACCAAGTTCCAATTAGGCATTTAATCGTGGTTGCGCATATTGGACATTTCCATCAATAATAGTTTAGAAATAAATGCGTCTGATGCTTTGGCTTGATGCATTTCTGAACACACCCATAATTTAGAAATCGATCACAGTTCTTTACGAGTTTACTTTTTAGTACTTTTCTTCGATTTAATTGCAGAGTATGTTTGTTTATGGTTAATATTTATTTCAGCTTCCTCTTCCTTAATTAATATTTATTACTAGATGCGAGTATGTGTATATATTTACTACATATGGGGAGTGTTCAGAAATGCATCAAGCCAAAGCATCAGATGCTTTTATTTCTAAACTATAATTGATGCAAATGTCCAATATGCGTAACCACGATTAAATGCCTAATTGGAACGTAACTGCGTAAATAAAGCATTTCGATCAGTTGTAGTTTAGAAGTAAAAGAGACTGATGCTTTGGCTTGATGCATTTCTGAACGCACCCATGTATATGTATGTACTAATTTGAAAATAGCACGAATTTACTCCGAAATCTCTCAGAAAATTGTTGTTCGCTTGCTTACATTTAGGCGTAAATCCAAAGTGTAAAATATTAATCGAACATACTTTTAGGCGAAATGAGTGCACGTAAACATACAAATACCTGCATTTTAAAGACCATTATTATGAGTCACGCACGCCGGTTGAGCGCCACAGAGCTGTAAGATTAGAGAAGGCAAGAAAAAAGCAGAACACAATAATTTCATGGTATCACAATTCACAGCTGAAACTTTATTTCGCCAATAACGCTTAACACCTATGTACATATGTAGGTATGTACTTGTACCTGATTTATAAAAGACTTACGTATAGCGAATGAAAGGGCGATGATCCTCAATAAGAAAAAAAAAACTCGGTGCAATTCACACAGAACAAAGAAAACGCAATCAAAAAATGTTTAGGCTGTTAAATAGATAATCTTACAAAGGCAAAGAAGGAAAATGAGGTTTTTGCCTTGGCTTCGGTACAGCGCTCTGGGGGGTACACTCTCTACTGCACCGTAATGATCGCATACGTACATAAAAATACTTATAAATAAAGTGGCACGTAATACTAGAAACACATAGTAATTATGCTAATCAACTAATTCTAGACAGTAGCATAATGAAGATCTTATTATTAAAGTCAAAGCTATTTGAATGATAGGAGTTCGGTGTTTTTTTGGCTGCTGTTGTTCTATTTTCTTCTTCGTCGCAGTAGTGCT
>NW_023458561.1:63067457-63094246 GCF_013731165.1 Rhagoletis pomonella | reverse complement strand
CGATATTTTGGTAACTTCTGAAGCTTATTCACTCAAAATTGATATTTACAATGATCTTCAGGAGGAAAATAAGTAAATCTTAGTAACCGCTCCATCAATGTCTTCCAAACTAGACACAATAGTTGGTCCTGGTGAAAGATACCAAACATCTGAAAATCGGACAATAACCATGCCCACCTCCTATATAACGGTAATTTAGAGAAATACGAAATCTTGGATATATCAGTAACTACTTAAGCTAATTTATTCCAATTTGATGTTTGCAATAATTCTCTAGCAAGAAATACGTTCATGACAAATTTTTAGAAAATGAGCGACCACACTAGTGTATCTCGGTAACCGTTCTATGAAATTGTACTAAGTCGGAATAAAATTGCGCTTTTCATATAACGGTAAATTTCGGAACTGCTGAACCACCCCTGCCTACCATTTAACGGTAGATTTCGGAAAGGTGAAAAAATTATATTTAATACTTGCGCCGGGTATTCCAGATTCGGCTTCGCCCGAACTTTAACTTTTTTACTTGTTTACAATAACAAAACCATAAATTTGTTTTTAATTCGATATTTACTTAAACTCCATAAAGGTTTAATTTTAATTTTGAGCCTTTTTGCAGTTATTATACAGCTAAATAGCACATGAATTACATAATTCACGTAGATTTCATAACATTTCGTTCAATATTTCATTTAAAATGCCAAATTTCCTGCAAATGCATTAGAATTTACAAAAGAAATTTCACTACTAATCTACTACTTTGTGTACTTTTCTACTACAATTTTTGCACCAAGGAATTCCAATCTTTCCCGTTTCCCCCCGTCCTTTGTAAAGCCCTGTATGCAGCTCTCAAGAAAACGGTCAAGAAAAAATTGCCATTATTTCGTGTGTGTGTCCAAGGAATTTTGACATTTTGATACTTCAAGAAATAATGGAACGGGCATATATTTCTGTTGCAAACCTGGGTTGCCTTGTGCTCTTTTTTCACAAAAAAACTTTAGAAAACCGTAGTAGAAAGCGTAGTAAATTTCTTAAGAACTGCGTACTGCCTTAAGGAAGTTTGACTCAAGAAAACTCCTTAGCCATTTCTTGTGCGTCATTTTATATGGAGTTTTTGCTTTTCTTGAAAGCTGCATACAGGCCTTAAACGCAAGGGCCTGTCAAACTGCAGCTGTCAATAATTATCAAACCTTTTATTATTGAATCACGCTAGAGAAGTAAAGAAATAAAGCTATTATCAAGAGTAAACCAAAGCGAGTGGGTATTAGAGAAAAAATTTCTAGAAGGATGGATTTAAGTTCTGGAAGATCCGAAATCAGCAAATTCTAATATTTTCTTTATAATCGCTGTATTTTTTTAATTGCTAACTCGATACTCTTCTGCATCACGGCAACTGTCAAAAATTTCCAGCAGTAAAAAGTTACGAATTGGCACAGCAGAAATGTAAAATTTTCTCACCATAGTAAAAAGTTTTTACACCATAGAACTTTTCTACTGATTGGCACAGGCCCTAAATTCGTGCTATTTTCAAATTAGTACATACATACATATATATGGGTGCGTTCAGAAATGCATCAAGCCAAAGCATCATCAGTCTCTTTTACTTCTAAACTACAACTGATCGAAATGCTTTATTTACGCAATTACGTTCCAATTAGGCATTTAACCGTGGTTACGCATATTGGACATTTGCATCAATTATAGTTTAGATATAAAAGCGTCTGATGCTTTGGGTTGATGCATTTCTGAACACTCCCCATATGTAGTAAATATCTACACATACTCGCATCTAGTAATAAATATTAATTAAGGAAGAGGAAATTGAAATAAATATTAACCATAAGCAAACATACTCTTCAATTAAATCGAAGAAAAGTACTAAAAAGTAAACTCCTAAAGAACTGTGATTGATTTCTAAATTATGGGTGTGTTCAGAAATGCATCAAGCCAAAGCATCAGGCGCATTTATATCTAAACTATTACTGATGGAAATGTCCAAAATGCGCAACCACGATTAAATGCCTAATTGGAACTTGGTTGCGTAAATAAGGCAATTATAGTTTAGAAGTAAAAGAGACTGATGCTTTGGCTTGATACATTTCTGAACGCACCCTGTATTAAATTTTACATATGTTGATTTGCAAATAAACAGCCCCATTGCGAGTGTCGTGTCGAGTGCAAGTCTTTTTTCGAGAGTCGAGTCCTATCGAAAATTGCATGGCATTGGATAATTTTTCCACACGACTGGTGTATTAAAGCGGAAAAACTTGGCAGCACTGGATAGTTTTCGCCAATTTCCGTCGTCTACTTATTTCAGCACGACAGTAGGCAATGGCATTTGTACAATTTAGTCCAATTTACCGTTTACGCAATGCGGCTAAATGCCATGGAATTTTCGATACGACACGACACTCGCAATGAGGCTGAATATTTTTATATACGAAAATTATTTCCAAAATATAGTCGAACTTCTAAATAACGAAGTCTTCTGTATTGCAACTTGCAAATCAACCTCGAGATTTTAATCTACAAAAAATCAGTGAATATATCCTTTGTTTTCAAAAATTTTTTTATTTGAAAAAGTCCCATCCCAAAGGTATCCCCATATACCGCTTTTGGGGCATTTTTTTACTTTTCATCTTCTACATTTCGTAATAAAGCGGTCTAATTCATCCGTAAGTTATACTTGATTAAGTGGAGCCACTTTTTAGGTGAATTGGAAATATATCAAAAAGTTGTCCATAAAAAAAAAATAAAAATTAACTCGATTTTCGGAATCAGCTAGCGATTCTAAACAGGAATTAGATAATTGCATACGGGGCACAAAAAAAAATTAAAAAAATTGATTCAGTGTTCTCTACTACAAAGTTCAAGTCTCTCTTACCTACTCCCAAGTCGGCATGAATCTGCGACTAATGTTTACTCACGATGGTCTTGAACCAGTCTTAAGTTTTATAAAAGTGTGCCAAAAATCCTTGTTTTTAACCGACTTCCAAAAAAGGAGGAGGTTATCAGTTCGTCGGAATATTTTTATTTTTTTTTTTTGTTTTTTTTTTGTTTTTTATGTATGTTACCGCATAACTTTGGACCACGTCAACCGATTTCGATAATTCTTTTTGCATCGGAAAGGTAGTGTCAAGGTCCCATACTAATCTGGTTGAGATCCGATCACTGGATCATGAGATATACATATATATATATTTTTTTTTTTTATATGGGAGTTGAAGTCGGTTTTTTTTTGCTAAAAATTACTTGTTACTAATACATATCATTTTAACAATGCCGGAATCGTATACAAATTTGGTATAAAGGTTATTATGTATATATTTCAGTGTTTACTTCTATTTTTTAACAAATGTAAGGTTCTTTGCTTTCACCGCGTTCTTTTTTTGTTTACAAATGCAACCCAGCCTATCGTTTGACACTTTTCATGAATTTTCACGGTGAAAAACCTAAATCCTGTAACTTCTGACTAAGAAGAGTTGCTCAGTTACTCTCTCAAAAGTGTTCTCAGTTACAGGTTTTTTGTCTATAGGAACGATTTCCTGTAATTTCCGACTGAATCCTATAAACCGGACTCGTATTAGAACAGACTAAGTATAAGTAGTGATAGAACTTCGACTAACTGTAAATTGACAAAGCGACGTTATGCGTGAGCGAGAGGCACAGTGTTCATTTCTTAGACTTGTGTCGTACTAAATAAAGCCATACATGTGTACATATAAGTTAACTTCCATAAAATATAAACTTTTGGCCCACCTAAATCGTTTAAATCTACCTGTGTGTGTGTGTAGTTTGTTCATAACATCCAATTTTAAGTCCACCTGCACAGCTGTTTAAATACTTTCAAAGCGGTCGAAAGCAATTTATTAGATGGCATATGAAGGCATCCCCATCTATCCACCGGCAATTTAAACCAGTTCACTCTGCACGACATTGATTGCGGCGACTCTTGCTAACTGCTGCAAATTTCTGCATACAATGCCAAGTCGACCACTTTCCGGTTGGTTGTTGGATGACAGCAACATTTTAATAATAAGATTTTACTTTCATTTTTTAAATCAAGAAATCTCAACAAGATAATTGAAAAATAAACGCTGGCCAAGTTGCTGTTACGAATACCAAGATCATGATTGCAACAAAAACACAATAATTTAAATAACTGTTTATGTATGTATGTATGTAGATAATAAAATAAACTAATTGTCGTTGTAAAAGTTGTTATACAACTAATTTATTGCGATCTTAGTTAGTAGTGCAGCTTGAATTGTAAAAATGCTTGCGCTCATTGCGACGAACATGCAAACTTGTGTGTAAATATGTATAGTATTAATACATACATACATATGTAATATATAGTAAATATGTATCAGAGAACGGCACGAGTACAACGCGATAGTAAGTACAGCAGAAATTTTGCGGTGTTTAACCAGTTTTTATATTTATTTGTTGCTACCCAGCCAGCAAAAAATCCGCCGTAAATCGATATGAAATCGATGGAAAAAAGAGAACGAACTAAAGTGTGCGGAAGAAAAGTATGTAATGTACAGACAAGTACCGAAAATTGTTGTGAAACGGATGTGTTTTTGGCTGTTTTTATGAAATTTGTCTGATCTAAAATTTGGTTCAATATGCTTTCCTTCTGCACTTCAGAGATGCTTTTTCATGGTAGAAGAAATAAAAAAGCGCTTGACGGCAACTTCTGGAAGCTAACAAATAGTTGCACGCTCCTCTGCATGCTCAGCTACTGTCGACTACGCAAATGTGCTTTCAAATGTTCAGCTTGAACAAATAAAATACAATTACGTCCATTATTGTATTCCTGGGACTAAAACTAGTAGAGCTATCAAAAAATAAAACTTTGCTCAGAGCGAGAGAGCTAGACTGGAAAGTACGGGATCGCTTTCTAGTAAAAAGTGGTAACTTCTGACAACTTCAACATTACCTCCAAATTTTGGCAGTTAGTTCACACACGTAAATAGTCAAAAATACTCTAAAATTAACTTAAACAAGTTATTAAATACTTTTAAACATACATTAGCAGTGTGCACTATTTGTTTGTTTACACTTTTGTTGTTTGTCAAACCTTACTACAGCTCGTTTTACACATGTACCAGAATTTACCAGCCAAAAATCTTCGGACTAAAACCAGGAACTCCTGACAGAGAGAAGAACTCATTTACTCTCTTTTTCGTCCTCTCACTTGTCAAAGAACCGAGTACGGGATCGATTTCCAGTAAAATCTGACTGATTCTGACTAGTCCAGACTCGTATAGGATCGCAAGTATTATTTCTTTCAAATAACAGTATCTTTTGCGTACGTTTTCCAGATACGAAAATATATGATAACTGTAGTTGTTTGCTATTCGTTTCCGGATACAAAAATCCGCCTTGTTTTTGGACGTTCTTCGATACGTAATTGACCGAAAATTGCAGTCGTTTTCGGATATGAAAAATTGTAATAGACCGCACTGCCGGCAAAATTTACGTTAAGCGCCACGAAAACAACACTCTATATGTCGCTGGGATAATGACAACATTCGATGTCGCGGTTCTTGGAGTATTCGAGAAAAATATTTTGCGGAAAATTTACGGGCCTCTACACGTAGGCGACGGCGATGGGACGATGAGCTGTATGCTCTTTGGAACGGCATGGACAGTGGCCCCGCTCGCTGGCCATATCGGTCGAATGGACACCGACGCACCAGCATCACTTGGCATATCCAATTGGCATCAGTTGGCATAAAAGAGAAACGACTGGCAGCGTTTGCATTGTTCACGCACGAGTGCCTGTGCAGTTCTCTGGTATGTACATTAGGACGTACAACCTAACAAGCAAACAAACAAATCTCCGTACACTCCTGAGTCTAAAGTAGTTTTGCAAGGCAATTTGGAACTAAATATTTTTTTTTTGCCGAACCTAAAGTTGACTTTTTTACATTTTTTGGTGACACCTATATACATTCGGGAATAAATTTTGGTTCTACTGGAATAATCGAAAAACTTATTTAGCAAAAGTTTAATCATTTTTGGTGAGTGTTTATTTACTGGCATTAGGGTGGTACTTTAGGATGGAAAAACTTTACGGTCTAATGTTCAGATCTATTATGTACTCCTCAAATATGTATCTATATGGATATGCAGTTCCCATAGCAAAACAATCGTCGGTGCGCAAACAGCGCCATTTATTCGGTTTTATCGTCTTGACATTAATATTTAGCTGTGAATCTAGTGCAGACTACTGCGCATTACAATTAACACTTATAGTGCTTACTTCTGTAGGTACGGATATACGAAGCGTATGAGTGATATTTTCTCGATCGAATGCGAATGTGTCTGCGAAAAAGTTGTTATGGTTAAAACAAACAATAAATAATACAAAATATTACATGGAATTAAAACCGCGCGCTATACTCGTACAAGATTTTTAATTAATATATCATTTCATTTGTTTTTCGCACAACTCTACGCTACTTGATTCGCAGTTCACATGCTAGTCGATCGTGCCCCCACTATAATGTTTATCAATACGAAAATCAATGCACAATTCGGTAACAGTGAGAATCATAAAATAGCATACATATGTACATATAAAGAGAATGAAAATATGGAGAAGTCTCCTAATATACATTCAAGTAGCGGGGGGAAAGCGCTAGGTTACTTCCACATTTCAAAGCAGGTATCCATTTAGCAACAACTACGGCATATTGATGTGATGTCAAATGCACACACCCTTCTATCACAACCCGTGTACATGTTATGTATGTATGTATGTAGGTGCATACATACAAACGTACTGTATGAGTAAATATGTATGGATGTAAGTAAATATGTATAGTAAACCAAACAACAAACCGATATAATAATGATCAATAAAATTGATATGTATGTATGTATGTATATAGTATTTTGGTATGACTTCTTGAATTTATTCACATAAACTACCTAGCTCGAAGTCATAGTACTACTGCCGCAATTTGTTTGGCGCAAATCTGGTCATAGTTTCCACTGTTGCGTTTGAATTCATTTATTACGGTTATTGTGTAAGCAGATATCTCTGTGATCTCTGTGGTTTTATTCAAATGCATCGCTGACTAATTTCGGCGCAACGGTGCAAGACTCGCAAAGCGAAAGGGCTGTGCTTGGATTACAGCGGCAAGCAGCCGGTCTGCTCGAAGTTACTCTCTTTGACTTTTTATTCGAGGCGCCCCACAGCAGAGGGCTATAATATGGTTACTGTTCATGCATATGCATGCAAATATGTATGTATATTAGGGTGGTCCAAAATAAGTAAAGTCGGAATTTTAATGCGCTCACCCCCTATGAGGTCGCTCAAAGCGCTCAAAGTTTTCCATGTATTTTACATGGGAAAAAACAACTTTTCGTAGAAATGGTATAGAATTCTTCAAAATCAATATTTTTTTTTTCCTAGGGGGTGAAAGCATAAAAATTCCGAGTTTACTTTTTCACCGCCCTAATGTGTATACATACATAAGTATGCGCGGACATGTATGCTCTCAGTGAAATTAACAGAGAAAAGTTATCAAAACTTAAGAGACTAATAATATTTTGGCAGTGCGACGTTTAAAGTTACTGTACTTGGTTGTGGGTAATGTCCCCGTTGGAATTAATTTGCCTGGAATTTATTGAGTTGCAATTCTTATTTTGTTTAATTTTAAGAAAAATAAAATGCAGTAAAACAAAAAAAAAACAAATTCCACCTCAAGACTAGGAATTTGAATAACTCTTTCTGTGAAAGGGTTGCTTATTAAGTAGTTTTAAAACAGGAATTTAAACTTTGAAAATCATGAAATTAAAATCTAATTTCGTCTGTTGTCTTTAGCAATTCACAAAAATAAACTAGAGAAAAGCAATTTTAAGCGCTTACTTAATCGCTTGTAAATATGCTCAAAAACAAGTAAGTACAGTTAAATGTTTTGGTTTTTTATTCACTTTATTTCAAGCATTGAAAATTACAGTGGACAATCAAGTTATGCTTGATATTCTCAAATAATAAGGATCTGTGCTGGTCGATTACTTAATTACTATTAATCTCTTCAATAACATCAATGCCTTCTCGTAGAAACAAGCCTTTGGTTAGCAGTTTTTGTATCCCAGGAGAAATGCAATTGAGGTTAGAGTTAATAACAACCAAATCTGTTTTTATGTTATTTTTTGTACTTAAACATTTCTTTTCTTCGACGAATAACATCGGAATCTTTATCGCTAATTTTTATAATTCATCGCCTGGATAAAAGATTGTCGTATGTTAATTTCGGCAGGTTGTGGGAAATCGCGATTGAAGTTTGGAATGCAATTTCTCATAAACGCGAATATAGATTTTCTCCAAAGTCTCTGAAAGTGTGTGTTACTAGTTCACAAATTTTTTAAATTATTTAATTTTTAATGTTTAGTGTTAATTAGTTTTGAGTTTATGAAGGATTTTCTTTAGTAAAATTTTGTCGTAAGCGTCATTTGTCCATAATTTGGCAGCCACTTTGTATGAAATACGACAAAATGTGATCAAAATTTCCACTAAATTAAGGACACTTTTTACTCGGTATCTCGGAAACTAAAAAAGGTGTCTAAAGATGGAGAACGACATTTTTAAGATATTGATTAGTTTAATATGACTGAATCACTAACTAAATTTTTACTAAATTATCGAAAAAATTGTAGTCAATATCTCGGAAACTAAAGGAGATATCTAAAAACTGATAACACCAATCGAAAGACCTTATTTCAAAATATATAACTTCATCTAGAACTAGAAATCGTCAAAATTGTGCTTACGACAATCTTTTACCTAGGCAACGAATTGTTGGACGTATTGGATTCAAATGATTGCAATAATATTCAGCTGCGTCAAGCCAAGTACAGAAAGCTCCGTTGCTCCGTGCTAGATAAAACTTTGCCATCCGTTCGCTTGACGCTGAAACAAAAGCGATCTATGTATGTGACAGCTTTCGAGAATTTTCGTAGATTTCATCTTAATTGTCAAAGCAAATCTGTCTCCCAACACGAAACTAAAATTTAATCTGGCATGGCCTTATGTGTTGTAAAGTGTCGCATGTAAACTGTTTGTTATACAATAAAGCTATCGACGAGAATTCAATGGTAAAATCTAGCTGGGAACCCCTGAATTAGTACAATGAGCAATTCCAAGTAAGCTTAAATTTTTCGGTTCTAATCGAAGAGTGTTTGAAAACCAGTAATTTTTAAGCAAAATTCAAAGCCGACTTCAATAAAAAACACGTATTCCGAAGAATTGATAACCCTTCTCCTTTTTGTGAAGTCGGTTAAAAATAAAATATGGGACGGAGAGATTAAGCTCCGACCTTTGCACCAGTCTATCGTTGTAACATCTGTCTATTTTTTTAACGAAACATCGGAGGAGCCCAGATGGAATTGGTGTTAAGCTCGTTTAATATTTCTCGGTCCGGAAGATAATTTTGATTGCAGCCAATAGCACATCTAAGCAGACTAATTACGGTCAAGCATTCCAGAAAAGGAGAGACTAGAATTATGTTGTACTTATCCGAAATTCTACGTAGGACTTTAGACCATAGTTGCTCATTATAAACAGAGTAGAGAAATATTCTGATAATCCCCGTTCAAATGTCCGTCTCAGCTTCTCACGGCGGTCATAGAGTTTTTCAATGAGTATGCCGCAAAGATCCTGCTAAATTTAAGCTTAATTGGCCAAGATCTACGACGCCAGAAGACCCTACCAGAAAAAAATCTAAATGTACGGTCTTGAAGCGCAATTAACGTCACCTCTACAAGGCATAACCTTACGTTCATGCAGAATATCCATCGAGGCGTCTGCTGGGTGATACGTTACGCGATTCTGCTTGAATGGTATGTTATTCACGAACATATCGTCCAATTTAAGCAAAATAAGGGTTGCCCTCATCTACACACGTCGTTTTCAAACCAATGACTCCACCATAAAATCCACACCAACCGGTAACTTATGTGGGGTGGAATTCGTGTGGATTGGCGTCAACCCATATACAGTTTATTCACAAAAAATGAGGTCCTTTACTAAACGCTCCTTGGAACAGTAAAGGACAGGCCCAGGAACCGACCCAAAAATCCTCTCATTTAAGCTCATGACAGACCGGATTCTTCATGCGTACTTTCACACGAACAGCGGCTCGCTTATTATTTAATGAGATAATATTTAAATGAGATGAATTGGCGCAGTGTTTGCACTAACGAACACTACATATTTTGATAATAAGGCCTTATCATTTTAACGTGTTGCTCAATCGTGTAACATGTCACGATGATTTGGCATATGTAGCTAAATAATAAACAAAAGGTTAGACAGACGCCACATAAACAATCTGGTCGCCACAGACTGCCAACTTCGGCCCATCTCAATATAAAAATCCTTTATAGCCCCAAAAGCAACACAATACGATAAACAAAAAGCGTGAATATCTAAAATAGAGGATCCACAAGAGTAGTGAACAAAAATAGACAAAAAAAACTGAATGCATGTAGTCCCTACTCGCGGAAGTGAAACTTCATAAAGAATTCTAGAAAGAAAGAAGTTTGGATCTTAAAGAAATTTATTAACTAGATATTAACCTATTATGTCTAAGATGGCACGCTTTCTGAAAGAAGTGGGTATTAAAGTTTCATTTCTCAAATATATGTATGTATGCACATGATATATATATAGTATATGCATTTTTGAAGTTTGATAACTTTTGTCTTGCTTTGTTTTTATTCGACATGAACAACTTTGACAGTGACATGACTGCTGACTACAGCAATTTATGAACCGATCTGGCAATATGGCCCTGTACCCTGGCTATCATTAAAAAAAAAAACAACAAAAAGGTTTGGGTCTTAATCTCCATCTAAATTCTTATCTCTTTATTTATCTTTGCCCTTATTTTTACATTCATCTTTATCTCTATCTGTATTTTTATCTTTAATACCTGTATCTTTACCTTCATTTGCCACTTTCCCTTCTCCTTCCTCTTCATCTTCATCACAATTCTCACCTTCATTTCCATCTTAACCTCACCCTGGGCTTCATCTTCGTCTCTAATCGTCTTCCTTCATCTTCATCTTCGTCTTCATATTCATCTTAAGCTCCATTATAATATATATTTACCTTGACTTTCATTTCCATCTTCTCCTTAATATTTGTATGTATTTATTTTTAACCGACTTCACAAAAAGGAGAAGGTTATCAATTCCTCGGAATATATATTTTTTTTTAATGTATGTCATCGCATAACTTTTGTAACCGTTCTTTTTTTAAAGGAAAGGTGTTACCTCTCAGGTGGTCCCATACTAATTTGGTTTAAATCACATCATTGGATCATGAAGAAATTAACGATAATATTAAATTTTTATATAAGAATTGAAGTCGGTTTTGTTTTTTGCTTAGAGATTACTTGTTATATTTCTCTTAGACGTTGTCGTTGGCTTTGACTGCGTCTTTGCCTTTGTTTTTATTCCTGCCTTTATCTTTGTCTTTGTCTATATCCTTGTCTATGCCTTTGTCTATGTGCCTCTCGGCCCCCGTACCGGTCTACGCAGTGGCTCCTTTTTTGTCCACTTATTTACCAACTTCTCCGTGGCGTGAACTATTTAACAAATCAGCAGTTTTTAAGATCCGCATGTGCCTACCATTCGTATATAGCAGAGCAGACTTTTAGATCGGAGAATCCTTCCGAGTTCTAGCCTAAAAATTAAGGTTAAATTCAGTTGGATTGGCTGTTGATGGTAAAACTGGAACACTTAAAGTTTGGCGCTTACAAATAGTATGTTAGTGCTTGGCTGAGGTTCTCCTCCGATTTGTGGCGTGCGCCTTGATGTTGTCACACAAAGAGGAGGGACCTACAGTTTTACGCCGACTCCGAACGGCGATTGTAATATTTTTGTGAAAAGCTGTTTTTCATGGCAGAAATACACTGGGAGGTTTGCCATTGCCTGCCGAGGGGCGACCGCTATTAGAAAAATATTTTGAATCCAGCCCCTGCGGAATGGTAGCGCGCACTGCTAACCAATGCGGCAACTCGTGAAAAACAGATTGCAAATCCGCGAAGACGATATATGCATGTATATATGCAGTACGTACATTAGGGTGGTCCAAAAATGCACAGAAAAATCGACATTTCGGAAATTTTCTGTTCCCATCCCCCAATGCTAAAGAATATCGAAAATATTCGATCGAAAATATTTACTTTAGACGTTTACAAAAACCTTTATTTTCCCCATGTAAATAATAAAAAAACTTCAGAGCCCTGGTGGCACGGCTAAATTTTAATCGATTTCAAAATAAGAGAATGCGCGTTTCCTTATTTTCGATATTCTTCAGTTTCAGAGGGAGGCTGGGAAAAAGCCTTTTGGCCACCCTAATATGCAAGTTACAGTTATAAGGAATTTCAGTTAAATTTCCACCTGGGTCATACCCAGTCAAGCAGTTGCTCTTCGCACTCGGTCGAGGAGGTCGCTTGTGATACAGCATAGCTAGCGAAGTTACTATTATTATACTACATACATATGTATGTACTTCTTTCTATATACATATATTCGTTATCAAGCCCCGCTGTTGGCGCTGGCGCACTACCCACCCAGTCGACCGAATGCTCTCTCTCATTACCACTGTGGTGTATAGCCGGCCGCCGGCCGCCGGTCGTTGCTTGCTCTATTGTGTTTGGCGCAATTCGACGTTGGATACTGCTACAAGGTACATATGCATATGTGTACATTGTATGGAAATGTATGTATGGTTCCACTCGAATTGGACATGGACGCATTGTCGCAGCGCCGCTGTAACGTTGCCGAATTAGTAAGCGAAGTGAGACAACTGCGGCTGGACGTGGGCGCAGCTGTGCAATTTTCGGTTCAATATTTTTCAAATGTCCGGACATTTCAAGACTATATGTATATAATTTATTTGCTGGGCATTGTTTTTAATAAATGTACGTTAAATTATAAGATTTGTGCAGACAAAACGGAAAATAAATTAACTTTGTTGTTATTTGTGTGAAATATATTATAGATAACTGTATTGTGTAGCGTCAAAGGATACGAAGTGTGTGTAATTAAAAGCAAAAAGTGGCGAAAATAAGATTGAAAAAAAACAAGCCGGTTAGTATCGAAATTCATACATATGTATGTACATACATATATTTATTTGTTTTTGTGTGTAACTAACTAGAAGTGTACTTGGCATTGTTCTTGAGCGCTTAAACGTTAAAATTTTTTCTTCGCAATTTTTTGTGGGTGACTATTTTTTAAATGCCAAAATGGCGATTGAAAAGCCACCGTGAGCAATTTAATAGCGATTGTTGTTGTTGCCTTTGCAGTTACTTCTCAACCACTTGTACATAACACTTCGTTAACAATGTCTCTCTTCTGACGGTAGCTGGGGAGGTGGTCTATTTTATTCTTTTTTTTTCGCCTGCTTTAATCGTTTGTTTTGCTTTCCGCCTTTTATGTTTGTTTTTATTGAAGTATTCTGAACCAGTTTTGCATAATTTCTGCTGTCTCTAAAATTTTGCACATTTATTTTATTTTATTTTTTATTTTTTACTCTTATTTCCAAATATTTATTTTTATCCAATAACTGGTGCCGTACATTTCTCGTTTTTTTTTGTTTGTGTTATTTTATGCTGATGTTTTATGAGCTTCTGCATAGCCTACAAAAACAAGGAAAGCATATGCATATATGTACGTAGTTATGCATATACATATCTATATCCACATGCATAGCGGTTCAGTAAACTCTGTGGAAGTTGGTCTTCATGAAAGATTCAGATTATCAGCATTTGGCGACACTGAAGTACATACTTATTCTCGAAAATTCAAATATACATATAAACATACATACCGAAAACTATAGCCAACTTCACTTAAAACAAGGTTCTAACTTCAAATAAAATATAAGAGTTAAGAGATATTCTTATGCTGCAGACAACTGTTTTCAACATAGTTCTTCAGTTTTTTTACTACGTTTATTTTTGGAATAAAGGCAAGCCAAAAGGTGAACGTGTTTAGTGAAAGGAATCAATAACAATTTTTTGCTTTGTAAGCCATAGGCAAAGTAAAAGACGTTTGAAAGATTAAGGGCCCAATCCACAGTGCGTAGTTAACGCAGAATAACTTTAAACGACATTTTTAGTACACAAATCTGTAGTTAACTGCCGATTCTGAGTTTACTACGCACTCTGAATTTGGCCCAAACTATAAAACAATTGACTTGATTGGCTGAATCTCTAATTGAAAATTGTGTGTTAAGCATTAACGATAGCTTTGGTGGAAGATATAACGACTCACAGCTAAAATAATGCTAAGCAATAGAAGAGGATTGAAGCTAAGAAATGTATGCATACAGCTTTAGTCCGATCCGTATTTCCCCCGGACCGACGGTCTTGTGGTCAGCTCTTACTAGGATTGCGTCGTTAAAAATCTCAGTGAAATTTAGAGGTCAGTTGTTGTTGACGTAACGAGTGCAATCACATAGGTACTTTTTTATGATCCTAGCTGTGCAATAAAATTGCTTTAGGGCACTGGAAAGAATGGTCATTCACGCACAATGCCATGCTAAATAGACCCTCCGGTAATAGAAGAGTGCTGCCTTTACCTAACATCTAGACCCACCTTATGTCTTTAACAAAACTTCCAAGCCACAGATTACTACTGGTTTGAAGCTATCATTTTGCTTACCGGACCACACAAGCGTTTTCCAGACTGAAGTGTTTTAAATTTAGCAAGCCTGAAATTTCGACCACTTCCTCTACTTCACTAGTCGAAGGTTATCGAGAAAATTGACCCCAACTTCTGACCAATTAAAATTAGCCTCGCATGGGTCCTAGCACCTTGGGACATTTAGGATAATGATACATACGTCTCACACAGTAAATATAAAATAAAGCTACACTCAGGGAAATCATCAGCAGAATTACCAAAATTTACAACTATTAAGCTAAGCAGAGTTAAGAGGATTGTAAAATTTATCTGATTTTATTAAAAAATGCCTTTGAAGGCCAGATAAATTTCGAAACATACTCCAGAAAACAACACTTACTGCCGATTTCAACAGCAATTTATGTGAAAATGATTTTTTCTCTTCTGGCTTAGTGTAAGTTTTTAGAATGATTATACATTTTTCCAAAACTTTTACTTTTTCTAATATTGCACCTCTCACCCCTGCAAGCACCAGTTAGAGGCCTGTAAGTAGACCAATTGGCAAATTAGTTTTAGATACCTTGTTGGTTGGTTGGTTGGGCGCAGTGCTTCCAGTAACGGCCTGACAACTGCTATGAAGATCCAGTGGAAAACAAAAGGCGATAAGAACTAAGGAGCTTCTTTGCATTCTTATAGCAACATCATGACTCTCTTTGGCCTTCCTCATTTCCTTTTTCCAAACGCATAACCCTATTGCTGCCATCCCTTCAGTTTGGTCAGCGGTATTTAAGCTAAAAGCCTTGCTATGTCTCGCGATGATATTATGTACTTCTATTTTTCTAGAACCCTCTTAACGGTTAGCAAGTAGTGCTTGGCTATCTGTTTTTGAGTTAAGTTAAGCAGGGTAAAATTAAGAATCATACCCTCCAACGGCGTTGATCACTGGCGAGTGGTGGTCTCATCATCACTAAGTCAATTCTTAAAACCTAGGCTACTGCAATAAAAAGTCACCATAGGTTTTACGACCGTGGTGTATGCGAAACGATCTCAAAATTTTCCTTCAAGTTAAGTAGTTTGGTACTTTTTTTAGAAATATATTTCCAAATACTAATTTTATTTATAAAAAACGTTTGTGATTTGTTTTCAAATGGATCCAGCCCACGTAAATATTAACATTTTTCAAAAATATTTTGGCGTAGGTCTTAAAATATATTATATAATTCCGATGGAAAAACAGTACAGATTTTTTTTTTGTAAGCGTGATGCACCATAATGTACATATATACATACATATGTATTCATGTGATTTGCTTTTTGTTGAAAAGAAATAAATCGGTGATGAGTGCCCAAGTATCATTAAAAGTTTTGATATCGCAATCGCTTTGCTATTAAAAAAAAAATATAAATTTTTTCCAGAAATTACAGATTCTTAAGCACATTTTAAGAGAACCATTAACGCAAATAGCAATATGCAATTGGGAGCTACATATGTATGTATGTATATATGTTTGATGCTACAGGAGCCATTTATGGCGAGTATTGTGAACAATTTGTGATAGCAAGCAGCAGAAGACAGATAACAAAGTGCTTTGACCTTGAGAGCATGGGTAATTGATTAATTTGCTAGCGCATTGCACTGAAACAACAACATTTCTGATAATTAGTAAAATTATAAATATTAAAAAATACAAAATTCGCATTGTTGATATTAAAAACTTCTCAATGTGGTAAAAAGTGTAGCCAAGTAACTTCAGGTATGAAATTACATATCGCTAGCTTAGAGTGAAAAGTTGCTAAGTCCATTTTTACAAATTTTACAGGAGAAGAAAAACTTCTTATAGTAATTTTCTTTAAGTATTTCGAACAAAAATTGAATACAACATTTTGTGTGTTTAAAGCTCCAAAGCTCTATACGAATAAAAAGGATTCGATCTTTTTTTAAAGATTTCGTATACATACCTTTTTAATTTCTCTTGTGTCCTATATAAAAATATGAGTATTCATAAAAAGTGGACTTAGCAACTTTTCACTCTAAGCTAGCGATATATATTTTAATGAAAGCAAAAGTAACAAAAGGACAAAAAAAAATCAAAACAAACTGTGAATCAACAGTAAGAAGATTATAACTGCCGTCCAAAGATCAGTAACCCGCTCAATCTTTGCTGTGCTGTTGCGTGCGCATTAACACGTGCAAATAAATCGCCACTCGTTGCCGTCCCCACTTACAGTGTATTTTGGGCTCGCACACCCACGCACTCGCTCAACAGCTGCGAGCGCATTCACATCTCAACCAGTTTTGTTGCATGGCAAGCGCGATCATTCGCAGTGTAGCGGTTCATCCACGATCTACAGCGATTCAATTCACCGATTGCATTTGCCTTGATAACGGTGTTACGTCTGCAAACTCATCACCTTACCGACCGACTCAGCTGCCGCCAGTGGCTCCTTACAAACCACCGGAAATAAACGACGAGAGTTTAGGTTTTAGCTACTCGAAAACTACCACACCACTCTGCGCATGCGTGAATTGTACTAAAAAAGTGTCATCATTTGGTTTCGATCGCTTTCAAAGTGATATAATTTCTACATCTACGACCAATACCACACTGGTGGAGGTGGAAAAGGAGAAATTGGCGACTAACGACGATCACCTATCACCGATCGTTGAGCATACCTCAGTGCAGGAGGACGCAGCGGCTTTAGGAGCACTCAGCAAGAAAAAATCACCTCTATTCGGTAGAAAAAAGCGTAACGATTCATCAACTACTCTACTCTCACAATCGTTTTCTTTGCGTACCGTGGAGCCATTCTACGGCAGTGAGGAGCCGAAACAGGCAATTAATCAAAATAAAATCGATCATAGCGCTGTTGAAGCGATCAAAATGAGTTTGAGAAGAGCAAACGGCATCGCCAGAAGCCCAACCAATGGCACAGATATCAATCGTAATAATGGACAAATTGGAAATGGGGTAAGTTTTTTCTCTTTGCCTTATCTTAATCAAATTAATGTATTTTAATCAAATCTCAAGTGGTTATTATGGAATATTAAGCCTTCTTGATTTAAGATTTTTTCGCACTGTACATCCCAGCTTACTATTACAGTAGCCTCCGCTTAATTTTGTCCCGCTTAAGTGGTTTCTCTATGTACCTAAAAGAGCAACCGGTTACGAATTAGCTGTTTAATTAAAAAGACCAAAGTTTACTGGTTTCCCCGGATTATTAAATAAAAAAAAAAATTGTCAAATTCACTTGTCCAATTAAGTGGAGACAACTGTACCTATCAAATGTTTATACGTAGGCAAAAATTCCAATTCCTCCGGCATGACACAACAAATTACTAAATTTTGGCGTCGTCAAGAGTACCTTATCAGTTAAATATTCAGTTCGAACGTTCGCTGATTAGATTTCAATTAGCATTCGAAAATACCCATACTTATTCACAGTAAATGCACATTAGACCGTATCACCAAAAATTAAATTTTTCAAAAATATTTTGTGCAGCTACTATGAATGTATTTCAGAAATATAAAGAAGAGTTACCGGCTACCAAGCTCGGTATGAAGACCCCTAATTATTTACCAAGCATTCTGAAAAATTTAATTTAAATTTCTTCAGTAACTTTTCCATTTGACAGCCGGCTTTTACGGGTATTATTTAAGCCATTGTGAAGGTAAATGTTAGGAAATGTTACATATCATGGAATTTTTCTTGATGAGAACAATTTCAAACTACTGTTTGCAATTAAGAGCTTCATGGCTATAAGATATGAAGACATTTCAATATCTTAACAACGGTATATTATTTATATATATTTTTAAATACAAACTTATTACAAACTACCTATTTAGCAGGTTTTATTGGGTGTCGAAAATAATTGGTTTCCGGAAATATGCTCAGATTAAGTTTCCTGCATCGATTTTAACATATGCTCTGGTCTAATGTAAGTTTTTACCTACACATATGTACATTAGGGTGCATCACTCTCCATACAAGTAAAGCGGTACTGCCGGACAATATATTTCGAACAAATATTAAGATTTACGTGAGCTGTACCGATTTGTAAATACCTCCAAAAATCTAGTTTTGTATAAATAAAATTAGTTTTTAAAAATATTTTTTTCTAGAAAGACATCTCAGATAATAGAAGATTTTAGGCTTAAAAGTCTGCATACAAATGATTCAAAATTTTATATACGGAATCAAAATAATGAGATTTTCGGATGTATGTTTAAGTCGGTCTAGCTCACACAAATCTTGATAGTTTTCCAAAATATTTTGGCGGAAGTCATAAAATATAATAACCATTATAATTCCGGTGGAAAAACCGCAGCTTTTTTTTTGGTGATGCAGCCTAATGTACATACATATGTATTAAAGTCTGCAACCACCAAAATAATGATTCACCAAGTGCTTCCATACAAATTTGGAATTTGTAAGTGGTTCATATTGATTAATATTGTTATTTTACGTTTTTTTTTCAAACAATGACAAACTTTTTGTAGAATCGCACAATACTGTCTGCTAACAGCTGACAATTAGCTTTACTGTCAGATAAGTTGTTACGTGGAACAGGAGTAATTGCTGTTTCTGTTTTTTTCACAACGTATGCGCATCAAATTGATTGAAGACAATGGAAAATCAAACCGTTTTGATCCAGTCGAATTCGAAGTGATACTTTTTCGTATGAATTTAGGATGGACACTTTTTTTTAGCAAAGGAAGGCCTCCACTGCAATAAAAAGCCATGGCTTCACTTGGCATATCCAATTTGTGTCAGTTGGCATAGAAGAGAAGCGACTGGTGTGCTTTGTTGAACTCGGCCAAGATCGCTGTGGCGGTTACAGAGCCAAAGAAGAAGAAGAAGAATCTTTGGTAGGCTAGTGGACAATCTAGTTATGGCCTAAGTGAGTATCTCGTGGGATCTACCACTATAACCTAACCTAGGCCAAGACCGGACAATTATCAAGAAGATTCAAACTGACTTTGTGGTCACACCGATTCGGTGTTTATAAATAATCTTTAATGGCCAGTTAGATGTCCACAGAAAAACCAGGTTCCTTCTGTATTGCCATATTTCTCGCGGCTAAAGCTTGAATAATACTAAAAGAGGTTAAAGCGGACAGGGCATTGATCACTGGAGAAGATCGGGATAGACGCCTGGTTGTCTGAAAGTGTAACTAAAAACGCCGCCCCTAATCCAAATTAAACGATCAAATTGGCGAAATTTAATATTGATCTTAGTTCCATATACTCGAACACCCTGGACTTTCGGCACGCTAAATTTTCGTCGCTAAAATTCTCTAAACGAAAAGCAGTAGGGCTTAAAAGTATACAATATAAAAGAGTAACATATGCAAAGCGCAATCAGGAGGCTCTTCTTTGTCATGGCAGCTACTGCAGTAAGTAGTCATTGGGACTAACTCCGAGGTGTTCTGCATGTCTTCCTATCAGGATATGTCCTGTGAGCAGGCCAATGGCCAGTGACATATCGCTATTGAGAGTGAAAATTTCTCTCGATCTCCGTATATTCCATTTCGGCCATGTAAGCTTCGTTGAATTACAGTTTTCAGTGCGTTCCCATCTGGTGGCTGCTTCTTCAAGGAAGTGTTCCCTTAGTAAGAACTTGCAGGAAGCGAGTGGCATACCCATCCTCTTCCAGGCTGGTGAAAGTGGAGAGGGAGTACCCCCCCTTGCAAGCTCGTCTTCCTTCTCATTCCCTGTTTTCTAGTTTGGAGCCGTCCGTGTAGAACCTTATGCCATCTTCAGATCTCGAAACTCCTTCGATCCATGATTCTCTGGTAGGTAAAGTTATGCTATAACCTTTAGTAAAAGTGCACATTGGTACACAGTAGTCTGTTGTGCTCGGTAGTTTTCGGTTGATAAGAATTGAAATGTGACCACATCGAGCCGCCTTCGAGCTTCTAAACTCCTGTAGTCTTACGGCTGCATTCGCAGCGTATTGCCTGGGTATGTGCGGAGAGCACCACTAATGCAGATCAGAGTTTTTCTTCCACTTTTTGTAATTTAATACTGTTTACTTTCTTCTCTAATACTATCCACCATACTACCACCCCGTAGAGAAGTATTGGTCTAAGCACGATGGTGTATATCCAGTGCACTACATTCGGAGTTAAACCCTATTTTTGGCCAATTGCTCTCCTACAGCTATATAGGGCAACGGTGGTCTTCCGCACCCGTTCTTCGGTGTTTTGAATCCAGCGTAATTTTTTATCTAGGACTACTCCCATATATTTCGCGGATTCACTTAGTTTTAGAGTGGTCTATGCCAGCCTTAGTGTTATGGGGGGATTTTACACTTTCTTGTGAACAGTACAAGTTCTGTTTTGCTTGGGTTTACACCTAACCCATTATATTTTGCCCAACTCTCGACTTCCTTCAGTTTTACCTGCATAATGTCACATTGTGTCTGTGGAAATTTAACACATGTTAGTGCAAAATCATCCGCATACGTGATAACCTTACAGTCACCTCCTTCCATGCCACACATCAGTGTGTTTACCGTTGCGACCCATGCGGGGTGTCCCTTTCTACGAACCTTGTCAATGAAACCCCCGCCAGCTCCGCCCGAACCACCCTGCATCGAAGCATATGGTTTACAAGCGCAACCAAGCACGAGTCGATGCCCAGGCCCGTCAGCGCTGCCGTTATCGCGTCAGGCATGCTGTTGTTAAAGGCACCTTCTGTATATTCTTTGATGTGTAGTGATCTTGCGGGTGGGACTCTATTTCATGTAGCGCCGTTTCTGTTTAAGTACCTTTCGTACAGGCAGGTTATGAGGTTGAGAGTTCAACCGATAGATAAGTATATTGACTTGCATACCAAAGATTTATTATAAGAAATCTGTCTCTTATATGGCTGGATATGAATTTTTCCATATCAGCTATAGCATCATCTGAATAGGGGCATTAGAAAGAGTAGAAGATGAGGTGGAAATATATCATCCGCCCCAGGACTTTGACAGGCTTAGATACAGAACACCAATCAGAATGCCAATCTGAAATTTAGTACGGGTAGATGATTAGAGTTGTGCTCGGTGATAAGAAACCAGAAAAGCACACTTCGGCTAGTAAGGTTCTTGCCTTGCAGATTTTCGGGAGTTATTCATTAGTATGCCTTGGGTTCATGGGTTTATTTTTATCATTTCCCATCTCTTATTGTATTCAGTGAGAATATTCATTTACGTTTACCATTCACAGGTCCTTTTAGCTCGATTGAAGACCTTACGGATATTATAACCTTATGAAATTAGGTGCGACTAATTAGTGTTTAATTATACTCCATTAGAATTCATTTTGAACAACTTTCTTGAGACATCGAAATCCTAACCCTAAAACCGTAAATGTGGGACTTTAACCCAGCAAAAACTTCCGATATGTACAGTGCATATTACCCTCAAGTTTTCTTTTCGACCATTACATACGTACATATGTATATAGTAAATATATGTATACTTTCATCAATTCGCTTTCACGGTCAAATATTTAATTCACAAAAAAATCGGATGCACTCTACAAATAAAAGTGAAACTTATAATTAAAATGAAGTATAAAAACAAAGAAAGGCCACCAATTTCGATAACTGCGGATATAGTGACACGTTTTCTATGCTGGCATGGTTTGCATTTTAATTGAACACTATTGCTATCGGTGACGTTCAGTTGGCAACACTGTTTTCAACGTTACATTCATGCACTGGCTGGCAGTATCGCATCGATTACGAAATTGCTTACAGCGCACCATGTCTTTAATTACAATCTTCTAGCACACACTGACTGACATTGTTTTTGTTTTTATTTTCAACATTCGTCCACTATTCGTATTTTTGTTTGCATTCTCTTTATTTACCTTGTACTTTTGTTTTGTTCGCTTATTGTACATAGTTAGTATTGTTTGTTTACCCATTGTTGTTCACTCACCTCTGCACTTTGTCGACTCCTCTACTCCATAAGCCTTCATTTGTCAGCTCGTTTGTCGATAATTTGCCACAGTTCACTTTAATGTTTGTTTTTCTCCAAGCTTTCGTTACTAAATGCTTATAATTTTCCGCAACAATGCGTTCAACGCTAGGTGCGTGTCTGCCGATTTACACGCAACATTTCCCAACGCTTGATTCCGCTTACTAAGCTCATGCTGTGGGGCAGCACGTTCGAATGACGTATGAAGTGTGCCATAGAAAATGAAATGACACTACTGTGCAGCCAATTTTTTATGTAAATACATATATTCATTTGTACAATAGTTCGTTAATTTCGGTTTTAAAATACGTATGAAGCAAACTGAGAAAATACTCCGGTTACAAATCTTGTATTGAAAAAAAAATTAATTATTTAGTTGATGTAACTAACCTCTTTTATCTATGCAAAGAGGTTTTAATATGAAGGACCAGTCTAGCAGTAAATCTGGTCAACAAAGGAATGGTTAGTTTGTTCCAGTATTCTTCGGAATAAAACCTGTGGAACTGTCAAACTACAATTTTACTCTCTTAAGTGAGAGTAACAGGAGAACACATGCAGAAGTATACGGGAACGCAAAATGCACTCTATCCAGCAATAACGCCATTTGGTTTGTTCACTTGTCATTAGTACAACACTGATTTGGCTGGAAGATCACTAAATAACTATTAAATCTATACAATTAATAATAGCTGCTGATTTTTTAACAAATATTAAGTTCTTTGCTTTCACCGCGCTCTGTTTTTGTATACAATTGCAACCCTGCCTATCGTTTGACAAATTTCCTGAATTTTCCCGAAGAAAAACTCCGTACTAAATCTTGAAACTTCATTCTGAGAACAGTTGCTCAGTTACTCTCACGAGAGTGTTCCCAGTTACAGAATTTTTGGCGTACGGGAACGACTTTGGATTAAATCCTGCAAACCGTAAACCCTTGTCTACTGTTATATTGCGCAGACTCCGTAATTGCGACGGCCAGTCGTGGGTATCCTCAAGGCACTGAAAGACAATGAGTATAATGAATTTAGCTATGCAGATGACTTTGTCCTCTACATTGTAGACTGACATGAGGAGACCATACATATACTCCAGGCTATAGGCAGCACTGAATCTAACCCTAGAATTATGTGTTGGGGTTGTCAATAAACCCAACAAAGTGCATCATAAGAAACAAGGCAACCTAACAAAACTTAAATTGAGAGCGGCGGAGATAGAATTCTCACAAGGTTACACTGGATAGAATACACAACAGGAACTCGCAATGGTTATCAAGATAGGCACAAAAGCATTTTATGCTTTTCATAGACTTATTGTAGAATATTTCCAAAATTGAACCGATTATTATCAGAGAACTGGACTGGTGGCCAAAAGCTAAACAAGTAAGCTCCGGAATCCATCTGGGAAAGCTCCGCGCTCTAGTCTATGTGGCGATTATAGGAATCATGTCCAACAGAGAAGCTTGGAATCAGCAGAGGTATAACGCCTCTAGCCATACTCATTGAGAAAGATACTTCCCGGAATGCCGTACTGAACTGCTGAATCTAAGTTGCATGAAAAGTGGAGACTTCAGAGGCCCTCTGAGTTTCTTAAAACCATCTATAAATGTCATACGCAATGCTTACGAAGTTATCCTTGATTAATCCCTAAAAGGTTATAATTCCGGGAAGGAACGCTTGCAAAGCATTAATCACAATGATCAGCGAATGATCCCAAGTCTCGTACACTTGATGATATCAGCACTGCGACTGTCTTATTTAGACCAATAAACTTAATGTCTGACAACCAGACACCATTAAGAGCCTTATGGCCAGTTACACAGTATCTGGTTAGCACTAACTGCAGTTTAAACATCGTTATCGACTTTACCGACTCCATAGCATATAACAGAGAGTCGATAAACGATGTTTAACCTGTAGTTAGTGTTAACCAGGCGCACGTAGAACGGAAGTAGTAACAAGGTTAGATTGTGGTGAAAAAATTTGTTTAAATTTGCGCACTTTGAGGGCCGGTTGTTCGATGTCTGGTTAACATAAATCGGAGGTAAAAGCAACGAAAGCGATGAAGCTCTCGCGAAATGCCAGCCTTAAGCCGTTCTACATGGCCATTAACCTTTTTCTGGTTCTTTCAAGGGATACATCACAGAGCTCGTAAGATGGAGGGAGCACTCTCAGGTTACAGCCCACTGACGTACGGCAAAGGTTAAAAGACCATCCAAGAGATATACAGCTGCCTTTCGCGGAGTCTCTGAACGACTGCTTAACCTTAGCGGGGAGGGTTTAATAAACCATCACTTGATACCTGTCAAGACACTTGAAGTTAACGTACCACCTTTGTAAAATGAAAGTTGCTGTTGAGATGGGCGGAGGAAACCCCAAAGCGTATACGTACAACATAGATAGTATGTACTACGCGACTGACCTCGTGTAAGTAACCTTAGACTTGTACACCTGGTAGAATAATAATTGTCTCCATTTAGAATTTGAAACATGGCACCCTCCAAAGTACGCAAACAACTTGATGAATAACTTAAAATTGGAGGGATAGCACAAAAGATCTACCTCAATAATTCGCAGGTTGTTCAAAAGGCTATGAGCCACTGAGCGGGTGCACTTTATTGCCTATACCTATTTCCATTTTTGCGGCTGATTTAGGCTAAAAAATGCTACAAAGTTCGGTTAGACAAACGATTGGATACTCTATGATAGCTGGGTTTCAAACCTTTCCATTTTCAACCCATATTTTTTATATTCAAAAGCCATCTAATTAAAGTTTTATATTGAAAAAATATTGAAAACAAATACTTAACTAAATCGCATTAATAAAGTTGGCACACAAATTAATATGTGCATTAGGGTGGCCCCTAGTTATATGGAGAAAAATAAAAGGGTTTAGATTCTCGGTCTCATCCCCTAGAAATGTGTGAATAGCCCAATAGGTAATTTAAAATTTATTTAATATTACCGATTTTTTATGGGTTCCCCATTGCATTTTTTTCAGGTTTTAGCAGGCCCATAAAAAATAGTTAATATTAACAAATTATTAAATAAACGATGAGTGTTTTTTCTGAAAGTCTCCTGAAGAGAAAAAGAGTTTGTCGATTGAAAGTATTGATTTTCTACCATTTCTACGAAAAATAGTTTTTTCTCCATATGAGTCACCTCCAAATATTTTTTGATTGACCTAAAATTTTGCATAGTTTAGTCTTTAGGCTGTTTACACATTTCTAGGGGGTGAGACCGACAACCTGAGCTTTTTTCGAAATAAGGGCCACACTTACATATGTGCGTACAACTTTACTATCTACATACATATGTACATACTTATTTCACACTACATATTTCCTATGCGTCGTTGCAAAGCAGACTCAAACAAGAAATTCATAATCCATAAGCATACATATGTACGTACGTACGTATGTATTATTTTATTCATTTTGAATAAGAAAATTTCCCAGAAAGCTTCCATGCAATAAATTTCTCGCTACTAAATATTTTCTCCCATACATATTTTCATCTTACTGGGTTGGCAAAATTATATCATACCTTTTATTGCAAATACCCAAATGCATGTCTGCATATTCGTTAGCATTTATTCAACATATAAACTACGAGTAGAGCACATCGCGCAAGTCTTAATTAAAACAACGACTACGAAAATATGACATGCACATGACGTGCCAAGTTTTATGTGAAAGTGTTAGCAGTGTCGTTTACTTTAATACAGTTAATAATACTACAGTTTTGTTTTTTTTTTGCAGTAATCCTCGCAGTCATGCGATATGGCTTGCTGACTGAATATCGTTTAGTGGGTTGTAAGTCATGTTAATTTTCGCTATGTATGTATGGTACATACCTACATATATATTTGTACATTTATATACATACCTACATATATGAGCAACATTGCACCTAACCACCTCCATACCAAACAAATCACTAATTGACCTTTGACCTTGTGTGTTATTTTTATCGAATGTGTTGAATAATCAAATCAGAAATAAGTATGTAGTTCATTTTCAATGCCAATCGATTATTTGGTTTTAAGTTCCATCATTTTTGTTATGTTAACATTTATTTTTGTGTGTTATGGTAATATTTAGTTTTGTGTGTTATGTTCACTTTTGCATTTGGTAAAGTTGAGAGCTTCACGAAAACGCTTAT
>NW_023458561.1:63063230-63067357 GCF_013731165.1 Rhagoletis pomonella | reverse complement strand
AATACAAAATCAAAAATAACTGTTATTTGCAGATTATTCAGATAAAAATCAAAAATAATCATTATTTTCGATTTATAAAATAAAAGTTAGAAATAACGGTTTTTTGAAGAGTAATTAAATGAAAGTAAAAAATTATTTGTTAAAGAGCGATTTTTTTTTTAAATAAAAGTTGTAACTATTACGGTCCCTGGTCGTAGGTATTGCAATAGCTCTCACCACTCGCTCGTTTTGTACAATAGACAGCAGCTGGCCGTATTGGTCAATGTTGCCATCGAAAATTCGCCTCGGGCCTTTTTCATAAAGTGACAGTGACATTTTGTCACGACAGGTATTTTCCGTATTGTCCGCGACAATTCGACAGCTTGGTGGGTGTTTTGTTTCAAAATATATTTGCCCACACCGTTTCCATTCCATGTAAAAGTCCATTGAAGAAGTGACAAAACTGTCGTTGCAGTTACCAGCAAGCGTCTATGAAACAAAAAAACAATGTCACCGACAATTCTAGCTCTGAGATTTTCCGGTAAAATCGACAATTGTCGCACCTGTACTTTTATAAAATAGGCCACAGGTGCGAATTAATTTTGAGCATTAGCTGCAGGACTTAATGCGGATCAACGTTGCCGTCTGTTTGTGCTTTTAACCTACAAGACAGTTACGCCGTTATTAAATCTTTAGAATCCTTCTGAATAACCTCTAAAAAACTCTATCGAATGTAGACCGCTGCCGCAGCAACACTGCCCTAATGCTGTTATTATTACTTTGATTCTATTTAATGTCAATGGAAAAAGGTTTCATATACAACTGATAAGATTAGGCTTTGAAGTGGGTGTATTAAGTTGATGACGAAACTGTTTGTATGTACATATGTACATATCTTTGCAGATATAATGTTTCAATACATTGTATGAGCCAACTCATCGCTTTACGCATCGAAATGCATTCGACAAGGCTGACACCCATTTAACAAATATACATACATACATACATATGTACATACGTAAAGTATTTATGCACCAAATCGACCACTAAAATTGTCTATACAAAATTCATAAATGTAACTCGAATTCAGTTATTTCATATTTCGTCGTCCTCCAATCCAATGGCGAAATTATACTTACTTATACCATAATAACATTTAGTACAAATTATGTTATCAATGGCTTATCAGACTCTTTTTGTTAGAAATTTAATTTAAAACAATACGCTATACACAAGCAAAATGCCTTTGGTTCTTTTCGTGCTATGATGTCATCCAGTCGATGAATTGATTGAATGTATACAGACCAAAGTGATAAAGCGGACCCACAAACAAAAGTGGTTATTACTAAAAAATATATATATTGAAAAGAGTTTATATTATGATTAATTTATCATATTTGCCTGCTTTTGGCATGCACGCGTTTGCTGAGATCAAAAAACACTAACGAAACTCGATCGTAAATCAGTTCCAGCTTAGTTGTAACAACCAGCGTTGCCACTTGAGAATATTTTAAGGTACCAAAAAGCCTACCAAATCAGTTTGCAAACTACCAAAAAATTTCTTATCAATAAAACGAGATTTTATTAAATTTACAGGTTTTGCAGATTAACAGTAGGTATAAATTAAAATACCAAAATACTGTGCTACAGTTGGTTATCCATTCATGCAATACCTGAAGTTTACACAAAATAAATTCGGGCGTTTAAATAAATTAATTAACGTATCGTATAAAAAACAGTTATAAGCATTGTATATAGTTTTGATATTAATTCAATTCATATCAAACATTTTGATGTATAAAACATCAAATTCAGACATTTTATGCGTTTAAATAAAAGTTAGGTTGTTCACACTTGCTTGGTTATCAGGTTATCTGGTTATGTGGTTATATTTTTTATTCAGTTTTCAACAATAAAATACACTACAGAATAATAATTTTTAACCAGATAACCTGATAACCAAGCAAGTGTGAACAACCTAAGTATCAAAAATATTGTACACAAAACGTTTATAAAAAAAGCGTACCGAGTATATATATCTTTGAGATCAAATCAATTCATTTCAAACGTTTTTTTTTTCTTCGAGAATACAATTTCAAGCATTTTATTCGTATAAAAACAAAAGTTTTTATATCCTATATTATATCAAAAACAAAAAGTTTTTATATCCCCTAATTGTATACAAAACGTTTGTAAAAAAATCATACATGAGATCTCTTTTTGCTGACCACACGTAATCTGCATCAGCCTTTTGTACTAGTTCTTCACAGTGCATAATACTATTTATTGTACTGATGTTTAGTTTATTTCTGAGTTTGGTTTTTGGGCGCAGGCGAGTTTTCATCACTACGAGAATTTTCAGTATTTGTTAATTGACACATATGTACATGCCTACTTAGTCGCAATTTTTTACCTGTACAAGTTGTCCACACTTACTTCGGACGGTTTAGAGGCTTTATAGATATACCTGCAAATAAACGATTAAAAAGTAACTAATTTAAAGCAAAATTAACTTACTTGTCCATCACTAATCTTTTCGCTTGTTTGTTAAATTCAATTGAAGAAAGGCGCGCAAATGCCAAGTTTTTTGACATTTAACATCTTTCTTTCACTCTTTCTCTTGTCATTATTTCCTTTGCTTGCTATGAATACCGGGTTACCATTCATAGATATTTTTAGAGTTACTATAAATAGTAGATAGCACTGGCAGTATGCAATCTTAAACAAACAAATTTTATTGCTCAATTTGGTTGCAATTTCACTTTTGCCTACCAAAAGCTTCATCCTACCAACCAAACTACCAGAGGATAATGAGTCTACCAATTTTGGTCCAATTGGACCAAAACGGCAACGCTGGTAACAACACTAAATGAAATTAAAATTATTAAAGAGAAAGAACATCATAGTATACTAAATATATGCGTAGCATACAGGAACTGAGCCATACAAACCAATACTTTTCATCACTTGCTCAGAGAAAACTGATTTTACCGTCGAAATGATACGAAAAAGTGGACCGTCGTAGTCGAGTATTCACATGTACGTACATACATAGTCGACGCAAGATCTTAATGACAGATAAAAAGCAAATGCTTTGCCTGACGCATTCCCACCCTACTATGGCCAGTTTATATCCCTCCGTGCGTTGCTCTCCCCCTTTCCGTTTCTCTGGTGAGACAGTCCGCCGCTCGTCGCCCTATATTCTCCTGTGGGCAGCCTCCAGCGCTTTCTGTATGTTATTATGCCTGCCAAGGGTGTTAAGCTACATAATGCATTCAACGAATGATTTAATTTCATTACATAAGAGAGCCTTGATTGCCGCCCGGCTGTCACTTAGATCTATTTCGATACCCTCAATTTATGATTGTCTCTGCTCGGATGCTCGGATATTCCCCCATAGAAACCGAAATTCTTGTCCTGGGTTTGAAGATTCCAGTCCCTTGTCGTCTAATATCTTAGGACCGTCTATGTACCAGTTCAAAGTGCCACGCCGTAGGAATCTCTCGAAGGCGGAGACGCTCAGGGCTTACTCACGCCCTCCGCCACAACTGTGAAACGGTTAGCATCTGCATGACTGCTTCTCATTAGACTCTCAGAAACCCTGCTGTAGCATTACTGGCCGGATGCCATCTACCTCTGGAGCCTTGTAGCGCTCAAACGAGCCTGGCGCCCATCTGACTGCCTTCTCTACTTTAGTTTTAATGTGGGTGTCATCAGTAAGCCTAAGCGCTAGCTCTGATTCCGTCGTTTCTTTGGCATTTCAGATACCTTCACAGAAGGTTCTGAAACTCTACCTCTTCGCTTTCCTGAGCTCTTTGCTGTAATTTGTTAGCCTAGCCGGATATTCCTCCCAACATTCCGTGCGCTTGACCCTATTGAACAGCCTTGCCACTTGTTTTCGGAGTACTGAGAATTCCCAGGACCACAACGCTATTTTTACCCTCCCCTTCGGTTGGATCTCATGACACCTATAGTTGATCTTATGTTCTAAGGCCTTACAGCTGTGGATTCTGCTCTCCTTTTCTAACCAGTAGCTCGTTTCTGTAACAATTCTCTACCACGACGAATCGAAATATGAATTCGCTGTCCTGTTGTAGTAGAGAGTGAGAGGTATATTCTCTACCAGTAGAGAAATAATCGGTAGAGAA
>NW_023458561.1:63060396-63063130 GCF_013731165.1 Rhagoletis pomonella | reverse complement strand
CATATCTCGATTCGCCGTGGTAGAGAATTGTTACAGAAACGAGCTACTGGTTAGAAAAGGAGATCAGAATCCACAGCTGTAAGGCCTTAGAACATAAGATCAACTATAGGTGTCATGAGATCCAACCGAAGGGGAGGGTAAAAATAGCGTTGTGGTCCTGGGAATACTCAGTACTCCGAAAACAAGTGGCAAGGCTGTTCAATAGGGTCAAGCGCACGGAATGTTTGGAGGAATATCCAGCTAGGCTAACAAATTACAGCAAAGAGCTCGGGAAAGCGAAGAGGTAGAGTTTCATAACCTTCTGTGAAGCTATCTGAAATGCCAAAGGAACGACGGAATCAGAGCTAGCGCTTAGGCTTACTGATGACACCCAAATTAAAACTAAAGTAGAGAAGGAAATTGCGCTGTTTACAACACACTTCTTGGAATCCTGGAGCTAGAGATCCGGTATATTCCCACAGAAATCAGTCAGATGGGCGCCAGGCTCGTTTGAGCGCTACAAGGCTCCAGAGGTAGATGACATCCGGCCAGTAATGCTACAGCACGGTTTCTGAGAGTCTAATGAGAAGCAGTCATGCAGATGCTTACCGTACCACAGTTGTGTGGCGGAGGGCGTGAGAAAGTCCTCAGCGTCTCCGCCTTCGAGAGACTCCTACGGCGTGGCACTCTGAACTGGTACATAGACGGTCCTAAGATATGAAACGACAAGGGACTGGAATCTTCGAACCCAGGACAAGGATTTCGGTTACTATGGGCGAATATCCGAGCATCCGAGCAGAGACAATCATAAATTGAGGGTACCGAAATAGATCTAAGTGACAGCCAGGCGGCACTCAAGGCTCTCTTATGTAATGAAATCAAATCATTCGTTGAATGCATTTTGTAGCTTAACACCCTTGGCAGGCATAATAACATACAGAAAGCGCTGGAGGCCGCCCACAGGAGAATATAGGGCAACGAGCGGCGGACTGTCTCACAAGAGAAACGGAAAGGGGGAGAGCAACGCACGGAGGGATATAAACTGGCATGGTAGGGTAGACATGCGTTTCCTTTTTCTCTATCATTAAGATCTTGCGTCGACTATGTATGTAAGTACCTGTGAATACTCCACTACGACGGTCCACTTTTTCGTATCATTTCGACGGTAAAATCAGTTTTCTCTGAGCAAGTGATGAAATGTATTGGTTTTTATGGCTCAGTTCCTGTATGCTACGCATATACTTAGTATACTATGTTGTTCTTTCTCTTTAATAATTTTAATTTCATTTAGTATTGTTTGATGACAACTAAGCTGCAACTGATTTACCATCGAGTTTCCTTAGTGTTTTTTGATTTCAGCAAACTCGTGCATGCCAAAAGCAGGCAGATATGATAAAGTTATCATAATATAAACTCTTTTCAATATATATATTTTTTAGTAATAACCACTTTTGTTTGTGGGTCCGCTTTATCACTTTGGTCTGTATACATTCAATCAATTCATCGACTGGATGACATCATAGCACGAAAAGAACCAAAGGCATTTTACTTGTGTATAGCGTATTGTTTTAAATTAAATTTCTAACAAAAAAAGTCTGATAAGCCATTGATAACATAATTTGTACTAAATGTTATTATGGTATAAGTAAGTAAGTATAAGTAAGTATAATTTCGCCATTGGATTGGAGGACGACGAAATATGAAATAACCGAATTCGAGTTACATTTATGAATTTTGTATAGAAACTTTTAGTGGTCGATTCGGTGTATAAATACTTTACGTATGTATGTATATTTGTTAAATGGGTGTCAGCGTTGTCGAATGCATTTCGATGCGTAAAGCGATGAGTTGGCTCATACAATGTATTGAAACATTATATCTGCAAAGATATGTACATATGTACATACAAACAGTTTCGTCATCAACTTAATACACCCACTTCAAAGCCGAATCTTATCAGTTGTATATGAAACCTTTTTCCATTGACATAAAATAGAATCGAAGTAATAATAACAGCATTAGGGCAGTGTTGCTGCGGAAGCGGTCTACATTCGATAGCGTTTTTTAGAGGTTATTCAGAAGGATTCTAAAGATTTAATAAGGGGCGTGACTGTCTTGTAGGTTAAAAGCACAAACAGACGGCAACGTTGATCCGCATTAAGTCCTGCAGCTAATGCTCAAAATTAATTCGCACCTGTGGCCTATTTTATAAAAGTACAGGTGCGACAATTGTCGATTTTACCGGAAAATTTCAGAGCCAGAATTGTCTGACATTGTTTTTTTGTTTCATACACGCTTGTTGGTAACTGCAACGACAGTTTTGCCACTTCTTCAATGGACTTTTACATGGAATGGAAACGGTGTGGGCAAATATTTTTTGAAACAAAACACCCAGCAAGCTGTCGAATTGTCACTGACAATACGGAAAATACCTGTCGTGACAAAATGTCACTGTCACTTTATGAAAAAGGCCCGAGGCGAATTTTCGATGGCAACATTGACCAATACGGCCAGCTGCTGTCTATTGTACAAAACGAGCGAGTGGTGAGAGCTATTGCAATACCTACGACCAGGGACGGTAATAGTTACAACTTTTATTAGAAAAATCGCTCTTTGACAAATATTTTTATACTTTTTTTAATTACTTTTTAAATAACCGTTATTTCTGACTTTTATTTTATAAATCGAAAATAACGATTATTTCTTAGTTTTATCTGAATAATCTGCAAATAACAGTTATTTTTGATTTTGTATT
>NW_023458561.1:63056882-63060296 GCF_013731165.1 Rhagoletis pomonella | reverse complement strand
CGGTGACGGTTTAGGCGTGTCGCACAGGGGTCAAAGTTCAGATTCCTCTATAGAGACTCAACCAGTTTAAGTTAATATTTTTTTTTCATCTAATACCCAAAATCGGTACTACTAAAGTCGAAGATATCGTGTATAAATTTTAGCACCGACGGGAGACGGTTTAGGCGTGTCGCACAGGGGTCAAAGTTCAGATTCCTGTATGGAGGCTCAACAAATTTTTTGTAGTATCAATTTTGGCTATTAGATGAAAAAAAAATTTAGCTTAAATTTGTTGAGTCTCCATAGTGAAATCTGGACTTTGAGCCCTGTGCGACACGCCTTAACCGTCTCCAGTCGGGACTAAAGTTTATATGTGATATCTTTGACCGTGGTATTAGCGATTTAGGGGGTGAGCCTTAAAATTTCATTTTTTAAGGACCACCCTAATGTACATACATACAGTGACTCAAACAAGTGTTCACTTGTTGAGCTTTTTAAATATTCAGAACGGCTTTCAAGCTAGATTTTTTTCTATGAAAATATTGTCCAAGATTTAACCAAAACCATATATGTACATTAGACTGCATCACCAAAAAAAGTTGCGGTTTTTCCGCCGGGATTACTAAATTCATTATATTTTAAGACGTTCACCAAAATATTTCGTAAACATATTAAGATTTAAGTGAGCTGGACCGATTTGAAAATACCTACAAAAATGAAGTTTTTTATGAATAAAAATAGTTTCTTAAAGAACTTTTTGAAAAAAGTCCCCTCAGATCACAAACTAGATTAAGCTTAAAAAATCTGCATAAAAATATTTAAAAATCTTTTCAACGGAATCGTAAGAATGAGATTTTTGATGCTGTTTTTTTACTTTTTTCAAAGATTGATTTACGAAAAACTTGAATAACTGGGCCAAAAATGTTCTGATTTAGACTTATGGGATCTCCTATAGATAGGTCTTTTCACACCGTTTTTATTTCTGAAACGTCATTCGTGTCCCATCTTTTTTTTTGAATACCAAAACATCTTAATTCAACTTTGAATGAGGTTCGTTTCTCCTACCTTTCTCTTCCATACTTTGAATAAGTTTATTAGCAAATAAATAAAAAGGTTGAGAAAATACCTTTCCAATGACACCTCTTAAGTCTAAATCGGAAGAGTTTAGGTTCAGTTATTAAGGTTTTTCTTATACCAATCTTTGAAAAATGTTGAAAACAGCATCATCATTACGATTCCGTTAAAATTTAAAAATTTTTTTTTTAATATTTTTATGCAAATATTTTAAGCTTAAACCGTTTTGTCATTTGAGGGGATTTTTTCAAAAAAAAATCTTTAAGAAACTATTTTTATTCATAAAAAAAACCATTTTTGGAGGTATTTTCAAATCGGTCCAGCTCACTTAAATCTTAATATTTTGCCGAAATATAGTAGATTTTATAATTCCAATGAAAAAATAGTACCGATTTTTTTTTGTGTGAGTGATGCAGTCTAATGTACATATGTACATACATATGTACATTAGGGCTGGTCGATTTGTAGGGGCCCAAAAAACTTAACAGAGGCACATCGCGATTATGATTATTTGGGTTAATTCAAGCATTTTTGCCCAAGAAACCATAGGTCTAAAATGAGTTCCGAGCCGGCGATTTTTTCTATCTAGTTTTTTTTTTTTCAAAAAGTGGCTCACCTGTTGAAACAGCTATATTGAAAACTAGCCAAATGTGTATGGGGGGGTTTTTGGGGTCGAGGAATCCATTTCTGGCATTAATTTTTTTCTTTTGAGGGCCGCCAGAGGGCGCTTCCGTACTTATTTTTTTGGATTACCACGCCTTTTTTCAGAAAATCGACAATATTGTTGCGAAAATCCACGAAATTTGACTTTCTCATAATGCAATTTAAATTTTTAAATAGCCGAAAATGTTCAGCGTTGAAATTTAAAAAAAAAAAATTTTATTTTTTTTTTTATTTTACATATTAAACACTGTCTGAAAATAAAACGCACAGTATGAAAATGAAAACGCATGCTGTCACACATGTCATTTGTCATACAATATGTCGATAAACAGTATTACCAACATAATATTAAAAAAAAAATTCGTTATACGTATTTAAAAACTGAAATATTAGAAATGGTTTTTTTTTTTCATTTAAATTTAATATATTCTTATCTTTTAAGTTGAATTTTTGAATAAAGAAAATTTTATTAAAATAAGAAAAAAATATTAAAAAAAAAAATATTAAAAGAAAAAAATTTGTTTTGTAAAATTCAGAGAACTAATGAAAAAAACAACGAATTTTTTGTCCTAAATTGAATAAAATCGATATAAGTTGTGCATGAATATACCTCCCTTCCCCCTAACGCTGACTATTTTAAGCTATTTAAAAATTGAAATTGCATTATGAGAAAGTCAAATTTCGTGGATTTTCGCAAAAATGTTGTCGATTTTCGGAAAAAAGACGTTAAAATCCAAAAAAAAAGTATAGCCCAAAAAATTATAGTCTCATGAAGTGCAAGTTTCAAACAACTAAAAAATCGCGTTTATTTTTAATAATTTTTTAACCGACTTCCAAAAAAGGAGGAGGTTATCAGTTCGTCGGAATATATATATTTTTTTTTATGTATGTTTCCAAATGATTTTTGATTTTCTGTCAATTTCCATATAAGCTTCAAAAAATTAAAATTACTTTTCACTTAAATTGCTTCCGTGAAATTGGTTGTAATTCTAATATGGAAACTATCCTGATTTAAATCAAATTTAAAATTTTTGGCTTTGGGTTATGATAAAGCAAAAGATTATAAAATGCAGGTGAAACTCACAGCTACAGAAGCTTGTAACACAAAAAAAAAAATAATGCCAGAAGTTGTAAATATCTTATTGGATAGAATTGCAGTCGTATGCAGGGGTTACTTTTATCTGAACAGTACTGTAAGTATTTGTACCTGTGCGCGCCGCCATTCACTAGTCATCGAATTTTGGCTACTTATGCTTTTTAATATGCATAAAAACCTAGAAATAGAAAGAAGTATATTTTTACACACACACACACACACACACACTGCTGCAATTATTTAGTTCGCAATTTAATACGATTAATGGCCGTCTGTCAGGTGTTTCAGTGTTTTCGAGGTTTTGGTGCTTTTGTTGCATTTCCAATCGTACTGAATGAATCTTGGAGTCTAAGCCACCTGCTTCACGCATTTTCACGGCACATTCTTATTATTTACGAGTCTCTAGATATGTATGTAAATATTGTACCAAGCTGTCGGCGGTGGGAGTGCGGTACGCACAGCAGGTGATAAATATCGAATGCGAAATGCAGTGGTGCGGCTGGCAGTGGCCAGCAGCACAAGTGTGTCAATTCAAAATTTCAGAAAAAAATATGAAAACGCTGAAGATTTTAAAATACTCGTACGCATGTACACAAAAAGAA
>NW_023458561.1:63045362-63056782 GCF_013731165.1 Rhagoletis pomonella | reverse complement strand
GTTACAGAAACGAGCTACAGCGTAGCTTAATGTCTAATAATTTGTATTTCAGTGGTTCCTCTTCAGCGATTAGTAGTCAAGTAGGATATTTCCATTTGACACCTGGTTTTAATTCGACATTTCAATCGAAATCGTGCTTATACAAACTTAAGAACATTAAACATAAACAACAATGTGTGAATTATGCTCTATGAAAGGAAACCCCTTAAATGCAATAAAAGAAATTTGAAGAAAATGTAAAATGTAAAAAACTAATTAAAATCTGCACGCGAACGTAAAACGTAGAAGAAGAAAGAAACTCAGCAACGCAACAAGCTGGCGAGCAAAGGATGCAATGAGCAATGCGATAGCTCCACATATGTACATGTATATGGGTGTGTGTACATATGTCCACTAGGGTGGTCCAAAAATGCATGTGAAAAAGTAAAGTCGGAATTTTTATGTTCTCACCCCCTAAGATTGTTCTATACCGAAAAAATAAACCCATATTCTTTTAATTTGAAATCAAAAAATATTTAGAGGTCACTAAAAGCGCCCAAAGTTTTCCACGTATTTTACATGGGGGATAAACCAATTTTTGTATAAATGGTATAGAATTCCTAAAAATCATATCAAATCAGCAACCATAAAAAACAGGTCCGCCAAAACCCCACAAAAACCCGAAAAATGCAATGCGAGGACCAATAAAAAATCATAATTACATATTAAAAAATGTTTAAATAAACAATTTTGTAATATTAGGTGCGTTCGTTTAAAATCTCCAGCAGAAATCAACCAACTGCCAAATTCCGGCGAAAAGTCATCTGTTCTCTCACAAGAGAGAAACATCCAAAATAGTACGCGAACAGAAAATTTGCAGAAACTTGCAAGTTAGACGAACAGCTGATATAATTTTTGTTTACATACAAAAGTGTAAAATTTAAAACGTACGAAAAGTCATCGCAAAATGTTATACTGACACAGTTTATTGATTAAACAAATAACTACTTATTTCTTACAAGTTTAATTAGTCGCATTTTGTAATTTTTATCTTCCAAACCATCAAATTCAATTTTGTGATTTGCGTAAATGCCAACCAGCTGTTTTTGATCAGCTGTTTTCCTGTTGGCAAATTGCTGTTGGCAAAAATTTTTCCAGCAGAAACCAGCAGCTTCCCCTCAAAATGAAATGTCAGTTTACTCTCTCAATTTCCCCTACTTTGCAAGTTTTTTGCGTACGCGAACGCAAAAACTTGTAAGTTTTGGTTAAACATGAACAATTAACAGCTACGCGAACGAACCTATTATTGAAAGTCTCCTGAAGATAAACAGAGTTTTCCTGATCGAAAAATATTGATTTTCAATAGTTCTATACCATTTCTACGAAAGTTGTTTTACATGGAAGCGATTTGAGCGATCTCTAAATATTTTTCGATTTCAAAATAAAAAACAGGGGTATACTTTCTTCGATATAGAACAATCCCTGGGGGTGAGAGCGTCACAATTCCGACTTTGCTGTTTTTGGACCACCCTAGTGTGCACTCATATTCAATTGAAGTTTGCCATATGTAGAAGCGACCGTGCAATCAAAGGCACGAAGATGACGACTATGAACGGCAACAGTGCAAAAGTATACATTGCAAATTGCAATGATGAGCAATGCCAATGCGCTGATAATGACAACGCCAGTACTTGCAATAAGTTCCGCTGCTGCTGTTGCTGATGGGGCTGTGGCAGCCGACCGAGATGACGCATTCGCCTTGAAGGCCTATGAGATGTTGGTTGATATGTATTATTTTGCTTTTTCTGCTCTCGTTGTTGTTATTGTTTTTGCATTTGTAAATGTGTTTATGTTGCTAGCTGCAATGTGCTAATGATTATTTTTGCATTATACAACTTTTTTAAGTAATTTTTACTTTGGGTGACAAAAGTGCCAAGTGTCTGCCTGGTTGTCTCCGAGGCACCACTCCACATCCATACATACATACATACATACATATATGTATATTGGTTCTATACGTCTGTTAGTTAATGTGGCTGCTTGCTGTAAAACTTAGCAGCGAGTCCCAGCTATCTTTAGACAAGCGTACATACATACAATCGTGCACAAGCTAAGGGAAAACTAGCTGCTTAACAGTCCATCTGAATGACTTGGCTTGTTGGTTGGTTGGCTGACTGGCTGGTGGTCGATCGCGTTGTAGCACAAGTTGACAAGTTGCTCAAGGCGTTGAAGCATTGCGTTGCTAAATCACATTTCTGATTGTACTGCTTCGGCGCTATTGGTGTGGTTTCATTTTTGGGCTTTCGACATTTGCCTGCCTGCGCCAATGGCTCTGGTTGTGGCTATGGTTAGTCTGCGCATGAATGCTTAGCTTAACCGCCTGCGTCACCACACTGGTTGCATGTATGCATGCGTGCGTGCGTGCATGATATGTAGTATTTGCAACAGCTATGCGCTGCTAACGTTTTCTATACGGCCAGCATTGCCGAACAGTGGCCACCACCGGCCCACCGCCTTGTTTGCTTGGCTGCTTGGCTGCTTGTCTACACCAGCCAGTCAGTCAGCTTTGCTGTGCGACAAGTGAAAGTGGAACTCTATTTCTAATTTTAAATGAAATTTTCCGTTTGTTTTTTGTTTTTGTTTTATTAATTTCATTGTGGTTTTCGCGCGTTGGCTTGTACGTAATTTAATTTGTTCTTTTTAACGGCCTTATACATATATATGTACATACATATGTAACTAAATAAAGATTTGCGCACATATGTATGTATGTATGTATGTTTTAGTTTCAATTTAATTTCCTCAGCATTAGCCATCAAGTATCTACTTAATCTTTTATTCGGGTACAGAAAGAAAAAAATTAGTGATAAAAATACGATAGTTCTCCGAACTATTGTCGGATATAGCTAGGAACTTGCCCATGTGCCGGGAATGCATTTTAGGTGTGCGAGAAATTTTAGAAGTGAATCAGGTTTGTGCTGAAATTGTGTTCACAAGAGCTTCGTTTTGTATTAGGAATTATATACCTGCGCTAGTTTTCACTATGGTGATTTCGATTTGAAGCTTTTTCGAACATACATAAGGAAATCAATAGGGGTATTCTCGATCCAGTGCATACCGTCTAGCATGATGCATAGATAGCATGAATGGATAATTTTGTTTTTTATTTTATTTTTATATTTTGTTATGACACTGCTGCTGCAGCAAATGTGCGATATATCAATTATCCCTGCAAAATTATAAGCTATAGAAAAATGTGCAGACCTCAATATAAAACAACTACAGGCTGCTATTACGGCCCTCAGTTCTCATCAAGTAATATTAAAACTTTTGATGGAGTGGTCTTACTCAGCTGTACAGTCAGTGTACTCGCAATGAAAACAGCAACAAAACCTTTCATCGGCCCAGATCTCTTCTGGGACATAGAAGAGGAGGTACTTTCTTCCTTGGCCAAAAAATCGACCAGGTTTGGACCTCTTTTTTTACTAAAGGCTGTAATTTAATTATAATGTAGTATTTGTTTTGAAATTTTGCCGAAGTTTTTAGTGATGGATTTTGAAAAAAAAATTATTTGGAGCCTTTCTTATATATTAATTTATATATTTTTAGCTACGATTATTTTTTTATATTTTTGCACATAATTAAAAACGCATTGTTTTTTGTTAGTCCGGCTTTCCTCCTTATGCGCCATATATAGAGAGCGGCGATTAACGTCGTCGGCCTCAGTATGTCGATCTTTGGTACTGTGCGTGGGGGCACCAACCAGCCGGTATACACAAAAAAACTTATTTATGTAAATATGTTTGTGTGGAGATGACTGTAGCCGTGGCCAATCGCTTGCGCGCATGCACAGTTGCGCCGCTGCTCGCTATGTTTTCTTGCCGTTCTCTTTCGCAGTTGGAGGTCACGTTGTCGATTTGTTTTCACACTTGCTTAGCCATTTGATGTTAACCCTTGTTTTTACATGATTTTTGTTGTTATTTTCAGACATTTTGTGCTACACATTTTTGCTGCCTTAATGACTGTGGTACATACATACATAGTTACTATTTGGTATGGCTATATTTGCATGTCGACTACTGTTTGTTGCCATGCGTTTATTTAAATATAAAAAGGAGATATGAATGTACCTACATACATATATACATACATACATACATACGTAGTCTAGATACTAATGCGTGTGGGGAGACGTGTGGCGCATAAACTGATGGACGGTTCGTTTACCCGCTGGCGCACTATTTTTTTATATGACCGAGAGTAGCTGTGCGAGTGTAGTGAGATACCGTACCAGGTACATTGCAGAAAAAAATTATCAATTGATAAAAAATAACACACTTGTAGTTAGCTTTCTTGCGGGATTTCTATAAAATATATAGCTTGTAGTTAGCTACAAAAAGCTAACCTCAAACTAGTTGAGAAGTAATGTCGGATTTTGTTTTCTTTAAACGCGTTTCTATTTAAATATCCTGCACTTCGCAAATACGTTTTCGAATTGAGGACAAATAAAAGCCAGATCGAAATTTCATGAACATCATTTTGAAGTTGTGTCTGACGGAGTTTGAATATGGAAAATATGTAATCTAATCTAATCTAAAATCAATAAAGTAAATAAATGAAAAAATAAATAAAATATTTTGTTTTTCCTAGTGATATATTATGTCCAAAAGTAGTTAGTTACAAGTTAGTTACAATAATAATTGTTGCTTTGGTAGTCATCCTTGACTATACGCGGCCATCGCCATAGAAATATAGTTAGCTTTCGTCAAAGAAAATATACAGATAATAAGTGACTTTTAGCTCCTTCCTAATCAACTTAAAGTTAGCTTATAGTTAGATACATTTCTACAGGGAAAATTCGTTAAATCTTTTACTGGATTTTACTGGAAATGGGTTAAAAAAAATAATTATTGCCTAAAATTTCGACTCGACTAGTGTATAAAATTGGAAAAACTTGGCAGCACTGCAAAGTTTTCGACGATTTTCGTCGTTTATTTATTTCAGCACGACAGTATGTTGTCGAGTCATACAATTTAGCCTAATTTACGACTTACAAAAAATTTCTCAGCACGAATTTGCAACCTCCTCTACAATTGAAATGTCAAAATTGTGCTCTCTCCTTGCAAGTTTTGCAAGTTTTTTGTCCAAACGAACGCGATTTGGTAAAGAGCGAAATATACCCCACAAGCTACTGCTCAAACATACTTCAAACATGCTTTGACCATACACCATGCGAACATGATCGTTCAAGCGCAGAATTTTATTTTTCTTTCGGTTCACAATGCAAAAAAGTTTGGTTTTCTTATATTTTTCTCCCCTACGTCCTCACTCGGACAAAATTCCGTTGCAAATTAGACAATTTTACCATCCACATCGTAAGCGGATCGATCAAACGTCAACATGGTGGCCAGAAAATCAAAATACCGCAATTACCGCAATGACTCGGATTTTACCGGAAGGGCTGTTATTTCGGCGATCTACACCCCGTTTAAGTCGGCGAAGTATCTCAGAAGATGTTCGTCCATAGGGCTACATTTGCTACGCAATCTTCTGCTCAGGGCTGGCATCGACTGAAACCCAGGGCCAGAAACCTACACCTGCTGTGTCTGCCAGAGACGACTACACCACAACTCCACCTCAGTCAAGTGCAATGCTTGCGACGGGTGGCCCCCTGTTGTTCAAACTGAGCAGCCTCCACGGCTAACCCCAGTCCACCTGAGCAGCTCAACACAAACACCACAGCACCACAACACAACAACACAATAGACCACTCCACAACCACGACAGGCACACAACAGAGACAAGCGCACCACCACCCACACACCGGCGCCAACAACTCCTGGTTCCTCCTACAACCTGCACGGTATGTCAGACCAGAATATTCCGTAACGTGACATCAGTCAAGTGCAACACCTGCCTGGCCTGGTGCCGCTTTAGGGCATGTTCAGGTCTGCGCACCACGCGAAATTGGACGAGGAACTTCGAGGGCCCGTGTTGCGCCGCTCGGTGGCAAACCCCAATTGCGACGCCACCCACTACCACCACAGGGCAGCAACCTCTACAGCAGCGCGCACAGCCAATGGCGGCAGGGCAAAACACATCCCTCAGCGCGGGTCTGATAAACAGCATATCATGGCCGACCTATGCTGACTTTAGCATCAGACCATCTGCCCATAGTCATCTCGATCGATAAACCAACCGACTTTGCTAAAGCTGATTTGAAAGGCTTCGCGAAATTTACTGAAAACACCTTCGCTGCTCTCCCCACACCAACCGACGTCCACCTTGGTGAACGTAAGTTCCTCATGGCTGTCACCGCGGCTGTAGCTCGCTTCGTACCGGCATGATGTATTACGGACCCACGTCCAAATTTCCCTGTTGAAGCGGTTGTTCTAGCCGATGAGCGTGATAGCCTTCGTCAGGCCGATCCCGGTGATCGCCGTATCAGGGATCTCAACGCGGAGACTCGGCAACTAGTAGACGTACATAAGCGGAAGAAGTGGGAAGAGCATCTGAAGACCTGTAACTTCATCTCTGGTGTGAGTAAGCTTTGGTCAACCGTGAGGTCACTGTCCAATGCGACGAAAAACGACGACAGAGTCGACATTTTTTTCGATGACCATGCTTCGTCGGACCCGAAGCGATGCGCGAGCTATTTTAGTCGGCGGTTCATACTGTATCCTCCGGTGGACAAAGCCAAGCGTCGAGTGACCAGAAGGCTGCACAAACTGCTAACAACCTGTGTCCCCCTTGCTTTCACTTACGGTGAAGTTCTGGTGGCCATCGGGAAGGCGAAAGCCTCCAAAGCCATGGGTCCCGACGGAATATGCATGCTGATGCTGAAAAATGTGGGTCCTGCGGGGGTAGCGTAGCTAACGGAGGTCCTCAATTTGTCTATGGCCACTCTCATCATCCCAGACATCTGGAAGGTGGGGAGAGTGGTCCCACTGCTCAAACCGGGGAAACCTGCCAACAAGGGAGATTCTTATCGGCCGATAACACTCCTTTCCCCGGTAGCGAAGACACTCGAGGCCTTGCTGCTCCCGTATTTCACAAACCACTTGACCCCAGCGAAGCATCAGCATGGTTTCCGTAAAGTGCACAGTACTACAACAGCACTTAACGCCATAAACACTCAGATAACTCGTGGCCTTAACCGAAACCGATGTCGAGTCGATGACACACCAATTCCGACGGTGAATAATCCTAAAATACTCGGAGTAAATTCGACAGCCTGCTCTCCTTCTCTGCGCACGCAACCGTTATTGTCAATAAAGTACAGAGCCGCAACAAGGTCCTCAAGTCCTTGGGGCAAAGACAAAGAAACGTTGCTGGCAACATACAAGGCAATAGGACGGACGACAGTCGGGTCTACGTAACCGGAGCGACCCAGATTTGTATCTGGCCAAGGACTGTCACTCCAGCAACACTCCCCAGGAGGTCTTTGGGGAGTTTGTATGCTGCTACAACAACAACAACAAACGTTGCTGGCAACATACAAGGCAATAGGACGGACGGTTTTAAACTACGCAGCGCCAGTGTGGTCGCCGGGGACTAGTAGAACGCAGTGGACGAAGCTAAAGACTGTACAGAACACCGCACTCAGGACAGCGACAGGATGCCTCCTGATGTCGCCCGAACATCACCTCCACAACGAGGCACAAATGCTCCCCATAAAGGAGCACAACATAATGCTCTGCAAGCAGTTTCTGATCGAGAGCCACAGAAGTGGCCACCCAAACAGACAGCTGCTTGTAGAGGAGCCCTCGCCTAGGCACGTCAGGAGGCATCTATATGAACTGACGGACGAAGTCCAGAGGTTCATCAAGCAACCTCTGGACCCGTCAGCTTACCGACTGGCCCTGAACGGCATTCACAGGTAGTCAGTCTCGAGTTATGTAGACTCTAGACCTGTGAATGCCGTTCTAGGCATACCGCCTCCGGACATAAGACGAGACGGAGCTTCATCTGCCTCGGGAGACTCGAACGACAATAGCCCAACTCCGCTCTGGCTACTGCGGCAGGTTAAACTCCTACCTGAGTAGATTGAATGAGGATGTGCCAAATGAGTGTCCGGCATGAGGAGAGACCCCACATGACTCGATACATCTCTTCGCATGCCCGGAACACCCGACAACCCTAACGGCTTTGTCCTTGTGGACTGACCCGATAGAGGCTGCACGCTTCCTAGGGCTGCCGTTAGTGGAACTTGACGACAACGACTGAGATATCAACCGATCTGGGCGGGGTTGTTGTAGCCGCTACAACAACAACAACTACGGCAATCGGGTCTACGTAACTAGAACAACCCAGATTTATATTTGACCACGGACTATCACTCCAGCAACACTCCCCAAAAACTCTTTGGGGAACTTGTATGCTGCTACAACAACAGCTACTACGAAAAATCAGCTGTTTATGGTTATGGTACCTATAATCGATGATAGCTATTGTGGTTACAGTTATGGCTATGGTTATGGCTATGGCGTTATGGTGTCACCACTAATTTAACCTTAATATAGTGGCTTTTGCTAACGGGACTTTAGCTGTCAACATATTCTGAAGGTTTTTCATATGTCTTGGGTTTATCTATGAAGCATTTTTTTTATAGAAAATTTCGCAAATCTCATTTCTTCAGGTTCGTTATAACGAGGTTTCACTATACAAACTACCTATCCAGAAAGTTTATGGGAATTTATCCCATTCCCGATTGGTTAGAAGTGCTTACTACGGAACAGTGGGACATGGGTTCGATCCTTGGGCCGGGTGATATCTAAATAAGAATTTTTTGAACAGCGTTCGCCCCTCCGAATTTCTACCTTGAAAACACTTCTCATAAAACCATTGCCGTTCGGAGGCGGCGTAAATTTGTAGGTTCCACCATTTGTGTTGAAACATCAGCCCGCACACCGCACAAATTGGTGGAAAAGCTTGGCCAAACATTTGGCCAAAAGTGTAAGCGTCAAATATTTTTAGTAGTCTTTCGTTCTAAACAAAACATTGTATATTTGTGAATTGCAATGCGTGGACAGCAAAAATTTAATAAAACAAACAAAATTGTTGCTGCATTCTCTCAATATTTGCAACGCTCACCGAAGAAACATTTTGGTAATAAAAGAGCAGAATGCTGTGCGGGAGGCAAGGTAGCAGCAATCGAACGCAGCAGCAATATTTTTATTCCCTTTTTTGGGTGTTGGACTCAGATAACACACTCTCACGCGCATCGCAAACGTTTGGGGAACAAGAGGCACTCAACCGCCAGCAGCAACTGCTACGCTAGTCGTTTCACTCACTCACTCACGAACTTGCGCCATCGAAAATGTGCAAATTCCTCACGCACACATAGTCAGCGGCGAGTTGCACAAACTCACACACACACATTTATTTGCCAGCGCATACGTTGAGCAGTTTGCGTATATTTAGTGAAAAATTAACAAATAAAAATAAAAAATTGTCATAATTCTATGGTACTCCTGTGGCTCGATTACGTCTCTTGCAACTACTTCCTCCACCCAACATATTAATGCATTAGTCAATTTTTGTTTGAAAATATCAACGCTTTCACACTGACAACACAAAATTACCAATAGCAGCACAAATCACGTCAACACTTCTCGAGTTTTGACTCGGAAGTAGATCTCAAAAATATATTAAAATGCACATAAATTGGCATTATAGAGTTGGGCAAATTGCGGCACCGCATCACACACTCACTTTTCTTTAAGATTCACTTTGGATTCTTTCAATTCCAATTTTCCTTTCACCCATTCGAGGACGCGCACAAAAAAGCTTTTAGATTAATCTGATATATTCAAATCGCGCTTCTGCTTTCCATAAAAGCGGGCCGTGCAATTTTTATACGCGAAAAATGTTTGTTTTGAAAGAATTGAAAACTTTAAAAAATTTAAGGGGAAAGAAGAAAATCCAACGAGAACGAATGAAGAAAACTGCCGACTGCCGACGAACGAAAACTAATGTGGCGACGAATTCCGGTAGACTGACAAAAATTCAACTTTCCACCACTTTCAATTTTTCACCATATTTTTCACCACTTTCAAAACGTCAGAATGACATCTGATAAAAAAACGTCAAAAAATTTTCCAGGTTCCATTGGAATGAACTACCGGAAGTCATTGGAATGCAAGTCCTACTTCCAAAGTTTTATAGGGTGACACCAATGAATAAAGATATCTGCGACAAGGAGTGTCAAAAATTAAGGTAAATCTGCAAATTTTCAGGAAAATCGCAAATATTTTAGAGCTTTTTTTCGGTAAACGGCTGTGGTTTACACTAAGTTTAAACCCTCGAGCTGGCTGGTTTAAACAAGATTAGCCTACTTAATGTTAGCCAGCTGTTCAATATAAACGTAGTTTACGTAATCTAAGTTTAAACTGGCCCTTAATAGATATTCTATAAGGTTGTGTGCAGGGTTGCCACTGGTAAAAAATATTTACCATCAACTTGGAAAAAATCTATCAATAACTTTTTTTTAGCTATTTTAATAAACACTTAAGTTATATTTTTTTAGTTATTTTAATAGAAACTATAGTTTAGTTCTATTTTTTTAGTTATTTCAATAAAAATTAAAATTGTTTATTAAGGAACTTTTTATTTAACTAATGATATGGTATTTGAAATCATATAAATGGCATCTCTCGGTTTTCTTACACCAAAAGCGAAAGTGATGAAACTAACGGCAACAACGAAACTTCATCATTAAAAAAACTTCAACTGGAGTTATTATAAGCTAATACAGTGACATAATGTTTTTTAAGTAAAAACTTTTTTGCTATTTTTTTTTTCTTTTTTCATAACCACCCAAGCTATTTACAGCATTGAGAAAAATTCAAAAACATTTCGTCCAAATTTCGAACTTTTTACTCTGAATTTTTAGAAACATTTTCGGTGTGTAGAGCTGAGGTGGTGAAATAATGCACGAAATAGCGTGGCGCAATCAACGCTAAAAATTTTTTAAAATACTATTTTTTAGTACTTGCAGATTTAATAATTCCCTAAAATTTCGGAATGGACTTTAGATACAGTCGGATTCGCTTAACAAATGTATTTCTGCCGACTGTGACATTATTAAAATACATCTAAGGTTGCCAGGTAGTTAAAAAGCTATAAATTTTCAGAATAATGCCCCGGTTAACTCATGGGTTAATGCAGCGTTTTTGCTGCATTTAAAATGCAACATTTAGCACTTTCGAACATATGTTTTCGAAGAGCGTTCATGCTATAGCATTTAGCAAATGTACATTTACGCGAGTTCGAAATCGTATGCTTTTGTTAAACAGCCGTGTTCCAGTCTCTTATTTAGATCCGTATATATTACGACCAATTCTCACGCAGAAGAAAATGTGCAAAAACCATACTGAAAAGGGAAAAATAAAATTTAAACCAAAAATTCAATACAAAAACTTGAATGATTTTAACCATAA
>NW_023458561.1:63037900-63045262 GCF_013731165.1 Rhagoletis pomonella | reverse complement strand
TTTTATCTGAATAATCTGCAAATAACAGTTATTTTTGATTTTGTATTAGTCGTAGTAAAGCTTTGCTTCCCAACACCTTCTTAACTGCGAAAAATGTTAATGACTTTTATACGAATGATTTAAAAAATAAAAGTCGGTGCCTGATTTATACTAATGACTTTTAAAAGTAAAAGTCACTGACTGATTTTTATTGATGACTTAAATAAATAAAAGTCTTCAATAACTGTTACTTAAAACATGTGCTATAAAAATCAAAATTAATTGTTATCTTGGATTTATAATATAAAAATTAAAAATAATTGTTATTTTTTTTAATTTTGCCTAAAAATTGCAAATAAAAATTTATTTTCATATTTGAGTCTCGGTGAATAAAGAAATCGATTGGTATGTATCACTTAGTTGTAGAACATTTCCTTCATAGTGAATTTTTCCATGACAGTTTTAATCAATAATTGTTATGTTCGGTCCCTGCCTACGTCTCGATCCTCCGTCTGTGCGATTGCCAAACATTTTTTTTTTAGTTTATTTTATTTTGCTTTATTTTATCTGGATTTATTTTATTGCATATGATTTATTTTATTATTACATTAAAAATTTTTAAGTAATAATTGAATGAATTGAAACCAATAAAATAAATGAAAATTAATCTGGCAGTAAGACTCGAACCCATAATCTCGCGGCTCGTTATCCGCATTACTGCCGTATGTCAGGGTACAATTTTACATCTGTCTAAGCTTTAAGATTAGCATTGAAAAGTCACAGCGCTCCTTTTCATGAAAGCTATCAACTCAGCTTCAAACACACTGCAGATATCTGGCAACCGGAAGCAAAATTTGAGTGGAACTACCACTTCCTACCCCGTGTTCCTGCTTGAAGCCGTCAATTTATATGACAAATAAGACCACATCTTCTTCCCATTCGTTCCTCGAGGGAATCTGTGTGGTAAAGGCATTTTGCAAACTGACTGATAATGGACGCTTCAATTTAGCAGGACAGATGTCGTGTATTTCGAGTTAACCACTTTGCACAGCTTTTCCACCTTTTTTCTTCTTATACTTCGCGACATGCATAGATAGACATATTAAGCATTAGCACTTTTGTATGTTCTTCAAATGCAATCTTTATTTGTGTGTACATAGGACCATTGTGCAATCTACTACATATTTACTATGCTCCTTTTTAATATGTATGTACATATGCTATTAAAACATGTTAATAACTTTATTGATGCAGTGAAAAGTTGGTGGGGGTAGATGGCCACGATTGCATTTATTGCAACACAATGCTTGCACACACACACACACACACACACACATGTACGAAATATGTTCAATGCGAGTGCATACAAATGTCAACTGCAAGTGTACCTACTAAGTACTTAGTTCGCATAGTAGGAATGGTGTGGAAAAGCATAATACAATGGGATCCGTATATGTATGTAATACGTGCATGTACATATGTACATTAGAGCGTATCACAAAAAAAGTTCAATTTCTTCCCAGCGATTTTGAACAGTCACTATGAGAGTATTTCAGGAGTAAACAATATTTTTTCGGCACACGTTGTGAATGTATTAGAAAGCGCGGGTTTGATAAACAGCACAACGTGGCGACCTATGTATGCTAAATCTAGCGCCGGACTTATCTACCCATAATCATCTCGATAAATATGAAAAAAAAGAAAAAAACTTTAATTTTTCATCATTATAAGCGTGTTTCAAATATTTATTCTGCTAAAAAAATGCAAAAAACGATGCATTATCAATGTATTTAATACGAAAAAAAACCTGTACCCTATCAGCCCTGGCGTTCCAGAACACCTATAAATTTTTTCTCATTTATGGCATAGTTGTAGCATGCATAGGTAGCAAATAGAAAAACACTGTGTAAAATACAATAACAAAATACACAAAAAAATTTAGTGAGCGAAATGAGAGAAAAATATAAAGAAGTTCCAACCAGTGTTGCCACTCGAGTACATATTTAGGTACCAAAGAGTTTGCAAACTAACAAATTTTTTGATCACCAGAACATGAGATTTAATTTAATTTCATATTTTTTTGCATATGTAAATTGCGGATCACGCGAAACGTGTATTTGTGCCAATACAGATTTATATAGAGTTTCCATTAAATAAGAATTGCTCAACTCCTTTGTCGCACCATTGTCGCTCTCTACCTTGCATACTTTCGCTGTCGTTATCCGTCACATTTTTAAAATCCTGGTCTCCACGTTGTTTTTGATGGTCATTATTTTCCACTCCATTGTAGTTATCCTCGACCTGTGGACACAGCCCCCGTGCTTCTGCCGACAGCGGCATGCAGGGCCTAAAATCCGCTTGCACTAAGTCCAACAACCGGGCGCCATTCCTTCAATTGCATTAGAGAATACTACTCTGAATGAATGAGGTTTTATGGCTCAACGCCCACTTCTGATGAAATATCAATAGGCTTTCTCAGTTGAATAAAACACGAACAGTTTGTGTTGACTCTGCTCGGTGTTGACTTTCTGTATAATGGCGCTTGATATTATTTTCAAAATGGACTCTCATCATGTTATCGATAAATGTATAATTGCTTAAAGTCTAGTTACACGTTGCTTAAGTTCTAGTTGCATGATGTATCGCAGTATATTACAATGTATTTACAATAGTATTGGGAGTATCGATACTTTTGAAAAATCGGGTACTTTCTTTAAATATACATATCGAGCCCTAACCGCCAAAATAACGTAAGCGACATTTTTTTCAAAATTTTCTTATTGATGCAGAAATATTCCTCGATTATCTAGATACAGCTCGAATGTTACCATCATTTCAATGCTTAGTGTAGAAATCTCACTAGGTGGCAGGACTTTATTCAAATTAATATATGTATTAATCCAAAAAAAAATAACTTCGATTGAATGCTACTTTGAAGTACTCAGTATCGATACTTTTAAAAATCGGGTACCGACAGTACTTTTTGAGAATCAATTTCTTAGTACTTTTGGTATCGATACTGCCCAACACTAATTTACAATATATTTACATGAGTGTGCATGCCTACAAATTGAAAATATTTTCGGCCTATACATCGTGATACGGTCTAATGTACATTTATGTACATACATACCTACATATGTATATATGTACAATGTAAGTGACGGTAGGCCGCAGTAGTTGGCTTAATTGTGTAAAAATATTTCACTGATGTCTGCAACGCGATAAGAAATTACAATTGCCTCTTATTATTGCCTGCTACCGCATTTCGTCGCTGTTGATGACACATCATTGGCATTTGGCGTATGCGAATGATGAATGTTTGAATCGCAAAGAAACAGCCGGATGAACAAATGGTTTAGTGGTTTTTAAGGTTTTTTTTTTTTAAATATGGCGGATGCTCTTTTTTCTGCAATTTTTCTTTATTTTCTTGTTTCGAATGCTATGTTTAGAAAAGGCAACTATTAATCGGAGTTAGGCCCATGCGGTTTTTTTTTTTAATCTTTATTGCGTGAGTTACCGATATCCGATCATTTCTGATAAGTTCAATTTTATCTCTTGCATTCGATTAAACATAACATAAATACCTATTATATTTGATGTCGGACAAATTAATAGGCTCGCAATATTTGGAAAAGTTTTGACAATTTTTCTTTTGTTTGTTTAATGGTTATAATTTTTTTTTTTTATAAAAGTATAGCACATTATCTTTTGAAATTTTGGTGAAACTTTGCACAGTTGGTTTAATTTTTGCACAAAGTTTGAAATTTGGATATACATATTTTTTTTTTATAGAAAATGAGCTATACTTTTGTAACAAATTAATAAACATTAAACAAATAAAAGCAAAATAGTTAAAACTTGTCAAAATGTTGCGACACTGTATGATTTTTTTCATATCAATTTTATCAATTCTTAATTCTTTCAAGTACAATTAACATTTTAGTGACGTTTCACACTCATTAATATTCTGCTGTGTCAAACTCCCATCATCCACATTCCAAGTAAATACCTATCAAATAGCATACATAATTGCATTGCCAAATGCAATAAACGATTAATTGTGTGGAAATTGCAGTCACAATTAAACTTGAAATATTTTCACGTTGTAACGACGTTTGCCACACTACCATCACTAACTTAGTGCTGTCATTTCGTCCGCCGCCCTGCTTTGGTATGCAATGGAGCGCGTTACTCATTGGTGATTGCGCGTGCAAATACAGAATTTATGATGCGCGTATTTTTATTTATGATTTCATAGACAAATTAACAGCAAATTGACAATATTTACGAATGCATAGTGAATGCAACTGTGCAAAGAGGAACGATTTTTCTCGCTATTAACACTCGATTACATCATTCATACACGATTTTCAAATGAATGAATAAATATTGTTATGTCTGAAGAAGGATTTAGATCTAGCACTGGGGCCAGCGATGAGATTAGCTTCTGTACATTCCATTTATTCAGTTGCATACACTTGGAATAGTTACTCTGCAAAATCGGTGACTGTGAAGTGGCCAGCATCGCATCTTATCTGAAAGCCCTAGTTTTTAAGAGTTCTTGATTTACTACTACGTATTTTTGTATGTGGATCACCCTTAGCACAAGTGTCAGAATTTCATCTAAGTCTATATGAATTCGAGACGATGGGTTAGGTTAGGTAGTCGCTTATGGAAAATTCCATACTCCCACTCAGAGGGCGAATATGTACCAGGGAGGGAGGGAGTACCAGATTGCCTATTTAACCGCGGCCATAATGACTTTCAGACCTCACAACCCCCCCCCGGTTGGGGCTGAAATCATGTGTAACGGTCATGGCGTATTCATCGATTTTTCTAATATGATCACTAAACGGTGGATGTACAGATTCGAAAGCTTCCTTTATTGACAGCTCAGACTCGTAGCTGTATCGTTTCCTTCTATATTGCTTTGTCCTCGGAACACAGCAAAGGGTGGCGTTGACATGCCCCAGTGATGCGAACGCGCTACGAAAATTTCGCTCAATACCGTTCCCACTACTCTGGATCCTATTGCTTGGAAATCTGCTTAGCTATTGTAACCGGACTATTTCTGCTGCCTTCTTCAGTGTAGATGAATGAATACTCGTACCATCATCTGCCATTCGTAGGTCTACGTCCCATTCATCTTTGGTTGGAACCCGTATGGTTATCCTTTTATTAGGTATCGAACGGTATTCAATACCGGATTCTGAGTCAACTTTGCCTCTTTTTTTATTCACCTAGTAAACCCGAATGTTCGAAGTTGTTATTAAGTTTTGGTTTGCTTTAGTCGAAGGGCGCTCTTTGCAGCCACGTCATGCAGGAAAATGTGCAGTGGCTGCAAGTAAAATATCTGGTAAGGTCGCAATTATTTTCTTCTTCACGTTTTGTCTAGGGATTTCCGCCAGACTAGGGACTCGTGAATTACAATCGGTTTGACGACCGTGGTGTACATATTTACCATACATACATACCTAGCTAGACCCTTCTCAATTCTCGTTCACATTCCTACTCCAATTTTCTTTATAGTCCAGAATACTACCCAGGGATTTAGACTCGGAGGAGAGATTCAAAGAATTTCCCTCTAATTTCCATAGTGAAATTTTGGTTTTTTTATGTGATCAATATCAGTTTTGTCAGTTTGGAAGGTTAACCCATAGTCATTCTGATACCCCGGTACCCATTCCTGTAGCTCCCTTATTGTTGGCAGGGATTTGTCTGAGATAACTGTTACCCAATGACAGGGGCGACCACTTTTATTAGATTGGCTTCAGCGAACTGAGTAGTTCATTCGTGGGTAGTGCTTAGGGTGGTTCTTATTCTGGATGGTTGGATTGATCAATCTGTTCCAAAGCATGCTACTATAGGCGCCTAGATTCCATGTTTAAACTCTCGCTACTAAACATAGAAATTAACTTGATCCGCCATTTATGTTCACTCATAAATATGTACATTAGTATGTATGTACGAGTATATGCAATTTTTTTGAATGTGCATTTAGAAATAAATGAATTTTATCGCTAAACAAGAACAGCATGCAGCGGTGAAGTAAATGTCAATGCTGGCGCTTATCGACTTCCGTACACATGTGTATGTGCATACATATGCGTCGATTAATCGTGCCGTATGTGAGTATATGTATATAATACTTTGATTTATCGTAAGAGAAGGCTGTAGAAGTCACAATTTTGAAAGGCGCGGATTATAGCAGTGGCTTATCTGTAAAGCAGACGGCGGAAAGTTTGCATTTTCAATTTGTACATAAATACATACATACATATATGCAAACATATGTACTTGGAATATACATATACAAATGCATGATACGTGCTTTTCTTAAAATCCTAAATCATGAATAAAATAATCAAATCTAATGAAATTAAACGCGTCATTCATATATTGTATTATAACCTAATTAACACAAAACATATACACATATTATGTAAATAAATAAATGTATGTAAATATATGATGTAGATATATACATTACACCGTACCACCTTACAAGGGTAAAGTAGTACTTACCCACTATATCTCAGTTCCCCAACCCTAACCCTAACGAACCACCCTGATGTCAGCAAATTATAGCTCGCCAAAAATTATTAGACTTTTGCTAATAAAGTGACACAATTCAAAATTTGCCATTTTTGAAATTGTGTACTAAAAATGTATACAGAAATTTTAATTCCCTTTAAGCTAAAGCTGGAACACATTTTTATTATAATTTGTTGGAAAAACCTAAGATAAAGTCTTCCTTGCCCATATGATTATTAGCTTGTGCTAAGTAATTTTGAGTTGTGTCACCTTGGAAGGTCGTGTACGATATGTTACCGCATCACTTTGGACCACCGATTTAACCGATTTTATATATAATTCTGCGCTGCCTCAGAGGTGTTCCCATACTAATTTGGTTTAGATGCGAATATTGGATCATGAAGAAATTAACGGTACTCTTAAATTTTTATATGAGAATTGAAGTCAGTTTTGTTTTTTGCTTAAAAATTAGTTGTTTTTTTTTCGGTGCAGTCTAATGTACATATCGTTGGCTTAGTTCGCAAACGTGCTAAGTCCACTTTTTATGTAGATTGAGATTTTCATGCAGTAAGATAGCATAACTGAAAATACATCATTACTAAAAAAGAAAATTACCGTAATGTCGTTTTTACTTGTTGTTATGCATTGGTACGCAAATGTGCTAAGTCCAAAAAAATCAAAAAAAAATATATATACACGTCTGTCCGTGTACACGATAACTCGACGTGTGTCAAGTTAGCATTACACTTTTCGAATTTGGAAAAGTTAACTACGGCATTAATTGTAGTGTTTTTGTTGTAAATTTGTTGTGGAAAGAAAAAATTTGTAGCTCTCGTTTTTTAAGAA
>NW_023458561.1:63034809-63037800 GCF_013731165.1 Rhagoletis pomonella | reverse complement strand
TTCCTGTGATGTATAAATTTGTTGAAACGTTTTTATTTCGGATAAATATGAAAAATTCTTCACGAACTCTTTTACTTTGCTCAAGACTGTATTTTGTATTCGGCTCGCCTCTGCGTTGATGATGAAATTTCATCGATCCGTTGGCTCAGACAGAAAATTTTTTCACAACGCTCAAGTGTATATAATTTTAATGAATTTTGCCTTAATTTCTTTGTATCCTAGCGTGTTGCAGCGCCTCTAGCATTTTATATATGTATTTTAGCTTTGTTATATAATTTATATACGTCTCTTCGTTCAATCGATTTTTTCAGCTGCTGTTTTATTACCTTTATCCGTAACTTTATGTATTTGGATACCGCTGGAGTTTGGTTTGCACCTTCTAATTATTAATTTATTAATACTTTACTTGCGAATATTCAAGAAATTTCCACACCGAAAAAATTTTCCAAACTCTCCCCAGCAAATGTCAAAATGTGACTACCTGGATGCCATTGATCGGCTTGTATTTGGCTTGTATTGCAAAAATGGCCAAAAACCGGTTTCGCTAATACGGTACTGCAAAATGCAACACTGTCGTATAAGGATGCCACATGTAGTGAAATGTTGAGAAAATTAGAAAGTATCCGGTTTTTAGAAACGATTTTAAATTTATGAGTCAAAGAATGTAAATCTATATATACATATGTATATGTATATAAATTTGTATGTATGTATGTTTATAAATATAGATTTACCTTTCGTGATTTCATGGAATCAAACAAATAAATTTCTACAACGACTGAATTAAACTTTCATCGAAATTCGATGATTGTGTTGACGGTTCCATCGAAGCAACGAAAATAGTTGCGTTCGATAACAAAATTAGCCAACACCAGCCAACAATCAAAATCAAGAGAGTAAGCGAAAATTCTCTCCCAAAAGAGATGAAAAAGCAAAAAGTAAACGAACAGGAAATTAGCCATTACTTGCAAAAACCGGAAGAAGAAGACACACCAGCTGACTTTGTTTATGTTTTATTTGTAAACAAATAGTCTGTTCCAATAGCAGTCCGGTTTACAGGATTTAGTCAGAACTTACAGGAACTCGTTCCTATTGACATAAAACCTGTAAGTGGGAACACATTTGAGAGAGCAACTGAGCAACTGTTCCTAGTCAGAAGTTACAGGATTTAGTCCGGAGTTTTTTTTCTGTAAGTTCATTAAAAGTGTCAAACGATCAGCTGATTTACATGTGCAAACAAAAACAGAAAGCGGTGAAAGCAAAGAGCCTTATATTTGTTAAAAAATGGAAGTAAACAACGAAATATTTGAATATGTATAGATTTTAATAATTATTTAGTGATATTTCAGCCAAATCAGTGTAGCACCAATGACATGTAAACAAACCGTCAGACGTTTTTACAGGAAATAGTGCTTTTTGCGTTCCTATGCACTTCTGCATCTGTTCTCCTTTTACTCTCATTTGAGAGAGTAAAATTGTAGTTTGACAGTTCCACAGGTTTTAGTCCGAAGTTCAAAGGAACAGACTAAAACTGAAATTCATGTTGCCTCCATAGAGAAAAAAGGAAAGTGAACGATCAATGTTCGCCAGGAACATTTCTAGAAGTAAAAACTAGTTGGCGCTATCATAAAGTCACATAGCAGGCAGCCAAATAGCATATAAATACCAAAACTCGGAAAATGCAATTTTGTTTGTTTACAAAAATTGCAACCATATGTTTTGTGATCATATGTTTTCGTGTTGGATAATTTTTGCTGACTAAATTTTTGCCAGTACAAAATGAACGCTTCTCTTGCATCAAAATGAACGCTTGCTCTCTCAATTTTTGTGTGTTGGATAATTTTTTGTCGTTATCGAACGCCATCCAATAAAAATAAGAAAACTATTACAAATTTTTGACTTGTCGAACGCACCTTATATCGGTAATTTTATCGAAACATCGATAATAAATCGAAATAGCTAAAAATAGTCAAACAAATTTGTTTCATAGCCAAACAAAATAGTTAAAACAGTAGCTCTGATCCAGTACTCCCTGAACTTACAAGTTTTTACACGAACTTGCAGGAAGTTACAGGAAAAATGATCCCGTACTCCAAATTCCTCCAAAACCCTGTAAATGAGAGCGATTTTTGGAGGGTTGCGAATGAAGTTGCAAGATTTTACCCGAACTTTTTCTTCTGGTAAAATCATGAAGTGGCAAGCGATCACTGGTTGACGTTTTTACTGGAAAAATGCATTCTTTGTTCCCGTACTTTTTGTTGTGACTCACTTTTTACTCTCACTTCAGAGAGTAATTTTGCTGTTTGACATTTTTACAGGATTATACACGAAAAGTATTGGATCAGAGCTTATTTTTCTTCAAAAATAATTAAATAAATGAAATAATTAGATTATAACACAAATAAATATGAACTTAAATATTTATATACATTGAATTGGAGTAGAAAAAATTTTAGCTCAAATCTGCAAATCTATGCCTAAAATATAAAAATATCCTTGGTTTAGTTTCACAGTTTCCTTTCCATTTCGACGAACCAGTGAAGAAATTGCAATATTTAAGGGAAAACCAGCGATTCGTAAAAATACCACCATGCGACAGTCAATTTTACACGCAAATAAATCAATATAATAATTCGTGAAACCATAGACCAAATATAGGAAAACTGCGTTTTTAGTTTTTCTCTACGACGTCAGGATTTTTTAAAGGACTTTGAAATTTGCAAAATATGGTTTGGGGTATTCACAACGGTGTCGTAAGTGTCGTATTGTTGTATGTAGTAAACTTTAAACGCATAAAAAATATATTAAGGGGGTTCGCAAAGTACCGTCAGAGTAATATTATGAATTTTCGCAGTGTTAAAAAATTGTTGGTTTTGTTTTCAAGTTCACTAGACATTTATTTAAGCTTTTAAAGTTTACGACATACAACAATGCGACACTTACATACGACACCGTTGTGAATACCTCAATTGTTTCAAAAAAATTATATAA
>NW_023458561.1:63032771-63034709 GCF_013731165.1 Rhagoletis pomonella | reverse complement strand
TTATATAATTTTTTTGAAACAATTGAGGTATTCACAACGGTGTCGTAAGTGTCGCATTGTTGTATGTCGTAAACTTTAAAAGCTTAAATATATGTCTAGTGAACTTGAAACCACAACCAACAATTTTTTAACACTGCGAAAATTCATAATATTACTCTGACGGTACTTTGCGAACCCCCTTAATATATTTTTTAGGCGTTTAAAGTTTACTACATACAACAATACGACAGTTACGACACCGTTGTGAATACCCCAAACCATATTTTGCAAATTTCAAAGTCCTTTAAAAAATCCTGACGTCGAAGAGAAAAACTGAAAACTCACTTTTCCTATATTTGGCCTATGGTTTCCCGAATACATATGTATATTGATTTATTTGCGTGTAAAATTGACTGTCGCATGGTGGTATTTTTACGAATCGCTGGTTTTCCCTTAAATATGGCAATTTCTTCACTGGTTCGTCGAAATGGAAAGGAAACTGTGAAACTAAACCAAGGATATTTTTATATTTTAGGCATAGATTTGCAGATTTGAGCTAAAATTTTTTCTACTCCAATTCAATGTATGTAAATATTTAAGTTCATATTTGTTTGTGTTATAACACTCTAATTATTTCATTTATTTAACTATTTTTGAAGAAAAATAGGCTCTGATCCAATACTTTTCGTGTATAATCCTGTAAAAATGTCAAACAGCAAAATTACTCTCTGAAGTGAGAGTAAAAAGTGAGTAACAACAAAAAGTACGGGAACAAAGAATGCATTTTTCCAGTAAAAACGTCAACCAGTGATCGCTTGACACTTCATGATTTTACCAGAAGAAAAAGTTCGGGTAAAATCTTGCAACTTCATTCGCAACTCTCCAAAAATCGCTCTCATTTACAGGATTTTGGAGGAATTTGGAGCACGGGATCATTTTTCCTGTAACTACCTGCAAGTTCGTGTAAAAACCTGTAAGTTCAGGGAGTACTGGATCAGAGCTACTGTTTTAACTATTTTGTTTGGCTATGGAACAAATTTGTTTGACTATTTTTAGCTATTTCGAAAAAAATTAAGCTATAAGCCTACAAGTTTTCTGGCAACACTACGCCGATGTTTCGATAAAATTACCGATATTTTCGATGCTTCGATGGAACCGTCAACAGAATCATCGAATTTCGATGAAAGGTTAATTCAGTCGTAGAAATTTATTTGTTTGATTCCATGAAATCGCGAAAGGTAAATCTATATATACATACATACATGCAAATTTATATATATATACATATGTATATATAGATTTACGTTCTTTGACTCATAAATTTAAAATCGTTTGTAAAAACCGGATACTTTCTAATTTTCTCAACATTTCACTACATGTGGCATCCTTATACGACAGTGTTGCATTTTGCAGTACCGTATTAGCGAAACCGGTTTTTGGCCATTTTTGCAATACAAGCCGATCAATGGCATTCAGGTAGTCACATTTTGACATTTGCTGAGGAAAGTTTGGAAAATTTTTTCGGTGTGGAAATTTCTTGAATATTCGCAAGTAAAGTATTAATAAAATAATAATTAGAAGGTGCAAACCAAACTCCAGCGGTATCCAAATACATAAATTTACGGATAAAGGTAATAAAACAGCAGCTGAAAAAAATCGATTGAACGAAGAGACGTCTATAAATTATATAACAAAGCTAAAATACATATAAAAATGCTAGAGGCGCTGCAACACGCTAGGATACAAAGAAATTAAGGCAAAATTCATTAAAATTATATACACTTTTGAGCGTTGTGAAAAAATTTTCTGTCTGAGCCAACGGATCGATGAAATTTCATCATCAACGCAGAGGCGAGCCGAATACAAAATACAGTCTTGAGCAAAGTAAAAGAGTTCGTGAAGAATTTTTCAGATTTATCCGAAATAAAAACGTTTCAACAAATTTATACATCACAGGAA
>NW_023458561.1:63022954-63032671 GCF_013731165.1 Rhagoletis pomonella | reverse complement strand
TACGACACCGTTGTGAATACCTCAATTGTTTCAAAAAAATTATATAAAAAACTCAGTGCAATGCAGAAAAACCGTATGGGCAACAAATTAAAGAGAAAATCTATAGAACTTAGGCAGATTAAATTTTTTGATGTTTTTAAGTATTGATAATGTAGATTTTTAGGACTAATATACGAATTTCGTCCTTCCAACTTCATAAGCTAAAAAAATAAAAGTAATTAAAAGGACATTTTGGCAATTTTTGGTATTGACCCATTCATCCTCGTAAATCAAAAAAAAAAAAAAAAATGTCTACATCCACAGAATTTTCTCTTTAATTTGGTGCACATATTGTTATTCTGCATTGCACTTAATTTTTTAAATAATTTTTTGAATATCTTCGAAATTAAAAAAAAGATGTACATACATATATTGATTGCTTCGTGTGTTTCGATTTTTGTTTGGTTTTTGTCACACAGGGTGTAATCGATATATCCAAAAGGGATTAGGCATGCCAGAATACCAATTTTTGTGCTGTTATTCATCAATATAATAAAACTCTATGAAAAGTGGGAATTATAAAAAAAAATTTAGCTAAAATAGCTAACTCGATTGAAAAAAGCTAAAATAGTAACTAACAGCAAAACGCAAAATTCTATAGCTAAAAGTCGAAAATAATAGCTAAATCTAACTACAAAATAACTAAACTGGCAGCACTGATTCCTATAACAGCTATTTGAACGCATCGTCGAGCGGAAGCAGTGCTGGGTCTTAATCAATTAATTTTTTAACCATATTTTTTTAATTGCACGTTACAATTAAATTAATTTTTTAATAACAATTAACTTACTTATAAATAAAATAAGAGATACGGTATAGGCCTGGGATGTGGATGACTATAATATTCATGTCCCAGACCTATATAATAGGCATTTTTAATCGTTAATTTTCAATAAAATACAGAAAATTAAAAAAGTTAATTGTAATTCTCCATAATTACAATTAACCAATTAGTAATTGTAGTGGTAGCAATTAACGATTTATAAATTGTTAATTGGCCTTACAATTAAAATTTGCCCAACACCGGACCGGAAGGAAACTAATAAAAGGCCGCAATGGAAGAAATCATGCTTGTATCGTGTATTGATAAATAAATCAAAAAATTGGCTTGACACACCGTTTGTTTCGTGTTTGGCTTTATTATAAACCTTTAAATACTGAATATCACGAATTGAGTTCGCCTAAGTAAATAAAAAAATTTGAGATGTACGTGGTATTAAATATATAGATTTATATTTATTGCGTTTGTATAAGTGTTATCAAAAACAATTAAGCTTTAGTATAAACCACTATTCAAGCATACTTACACTTTTATTAAGTATACATATTACATATATACATACATTTTGTTTAGTAAGTTAAATTTGTAGAATAATTTGCTAGTTGAAAATCGGCAGGAAGGAAAGCGCTCTGTATTATCCATGGGTAGTGTTATTTCGAAAACAATTTATTTTATATAAGTTTGTATTATGAAAAACAAAAAAAAAAGTACAGGAAGGACAAATTATAAATTGCAATCGCTTTTATTGAAACAATCCATAACAGTGCATTTTTTATCAATACAAAAAGTTCACAAAATATATCGATAAAAAAATAGTGTAAGAGGGAAAGACATAAAAAAGTTACGTTATACAAAAATAAGGTAATACATTTAAAACACAAACCGTGTGCTCGATTTGAAAAGAATAAAGTAAACAAACAGCTTTTAAGACAAACAAAACATAAAAAGTACAGAAATAATAGGCGGTATGAATAAAAATTTAATAAATTTCACAACTCTTGCTTCAAACTTGTTTGAATAAATTGGGTAAAAGGTCTGAAATTTTAGAAAAATATTTGTTAGTTATTACTCATGCGAAATTTAAAAAATAATAATAACTACATTATCTTAAAATACCGTGTCATGTTTATGTACATAAGCTATGTATGTTCACTGCTGTTTTTTGCATTCCACGATTCCTTTCAAAATGCGCTTACAAACACTTGCCAACGAAATAATGCTATGTTTAAGACATTTATTTTTACTGATTAGCGCAGCTTTTTGAATTTACCGTACAATATTTGGCCTCTTTCAAGTTTCACGCATGACCTAAGATGGGTTTTTTTACTTAGTACAAAAATTTACAAGTTTTTGTAAGTTTTTCATTATCAAAAAATTTCTATATAAATACATACATACATACATATGTATGTAATTATGCAATTATTTATGTATAAGTATTAGTATTCCTTGTCTCATATCTAATGCATTTTTATATTTTGTAATTATGTATGTATGTTCATATGTTTTGTAAAAATACGTTATTAATTTGGCATATATTTTGTATAAATATGTTAGTTCTATATATTAAAAAGGACAGCTCGCATGTTGGACGTACAGCATAAGTATATGCACATATATGTATGTAAATAATCGCGCTTAAAATAAGTATTTTAAATTTTGATATTCACGTTTTTTGCTCCATTTTTCCATACATTCTTTTCTAGGTTTGTTCAGCAAAAATGAATTTTATATTCAAAATTCTGCTATCGAATTACAAAATGCGTTTTTTAAAAAGTATTGATTCAAAATTTGTCACTTTTGATATTATGCAACGAAGCCGAAGCGTCCCATATAATTAACATGGCTTAAGAAATAACCTTTTGTGTTTTTGAAAAAAAAAAAAACGGAGAACTTTGAATTGATACACTTTTGAAGAACGTGTGCCTTTGAATTTTTTTAGAATGTTTAATCATTCGTTCTAGTGAGTTTTTTTTTTTTAATTTTGTTGTTAAGAGCATGGGCAAATAATTGAAGACTGCAAGCCAGTTATTGTAACCAATACTAAAATTATAAATATTAGAGAAAAAAATTAATTTAATTTTTTTTGAATGAAGAAATTTCGCGTACTACCCTTTTTAACCGACTTCCAAAAAAGGAGAAGGTTATCAGTTCGTCGGAATATTTTTTATTTATTTTTTTTAATTTTATTTTATTTTTATGTATTATTATGATTGAAAGATTTCGATAATTCTTTTTGCATCGGAAAGGTAGTGTCTCAGAGGTGGTCCCATACTAATATGGTTAAGATGCGATCAGTGGATCATGAGATATATATATATATATATATATTTTTTTTTATATGAGAGTTGAAGTCGGTTTTCTTTTGCTAAAAATTACTTGTTTATTCCTCAATTACTCGATCATCGCATTTACATACACATATACATATATTTGTTAAAACAGCAGCGTGTAAACGAATACCAAAAATATTTATCTTTATGTGAGCAGCAACAACTGACTTTGAATACATGTTTATAACTTTTATAGATTGTTTTTTTTTTTTTATACAACGCGAAAATTTGTGAGCTTTCAAAGGCAGTAACGGCGGGAGCAAAAAAAACACATACTTATCTATATAAAGTTACTAACAATTAACGGTAACTACATAATATGTTTATTTACGAAAATACAAAAATATCGTGTTAGCCAATAAACATTTGTTTTAGATTGCGCCAGGTTTGGGTGGTCGGTTAGGTCAGTCTGAAATAATTTCCTTTCATGAAACCCCAATGGACAATTTTGCAATAGTTTATTGCGTTAGATGCTGTACACCGGTTCATCACAAGTTCTGCATTGTGTGCATTTTTTACACATGCACGGGCTTACGCGAGTTGTGTATGATCTCAGTATAAGCAACGTATAAAAAAAAACAAGACGTAAAAATTAAAATTTCTTCGCTGATCGTAATATTACGACCGAAGCAGAGTAAAGAAGTTAGCATGAAGATCTTGGACAGGGCAGAAAACATAGCAACTCGCCCACTGTAAATAACATGCTCGCTTAGCGACTATAGCTGTTAAGCTCGTTCAGGGTTTTTAAAGCAATGCCTCGGTTTTGATTAATGTGCTGTTCGATTCGTTACTTGGTAAGTGGTCGGCGAATCGTAGGCGGCTATAGAACACGAAATTCACGACAGCTACGAGCAATGGCCAAGTGAACACATTGCTGAAGTAAGGGGAGGTACAACCGCTTTGGCGTAGCCTGTCTTCCTAAGGGTAGAAGTCTATACCAAGCCTTATTGCCTTCAGCGCTCCAGCCGCAATATAAAGCGTATAGCTGAATAAAGTGCGAAAGCCTGAAAAGTAGTAGACGCCGAGACAAATTTTGTGGAGTTCTACTCTAACCCGCCATAAATTTAGATTTCAACGCAAGTAGACGTGCTCTTTCTGAATATTGTTTATTCTGTGGTATCATGCGATTGCTGTCATAATAGCCAATATGCTTGTCCTTACGAAATCACTTTTAAAATACACTATAATGAAACTGATTAGAAGGTATACAATTCTGCGTACTCAATCAATGTAATAAAGATAACTACATCGTATCATTTCAGAACTTTTCCTTCAGAGCTTATAAGCCAGCTAGCAATGCAAAAAGTTTTGAACCTTTAAAACTCTGTGAAAATTTCATTATATCAGTCACAAAATGATTTCTTTTGTGTGTGTGTGCTGTGTGCTGTGTGCTGGTGTGGAAAATAAATATTTTTACGATTTAAACTACTCTTTTACAATGGTAATATACAAATTATCGATTTGCTTTATTTTCAGTTGTTTGATTTACAGACAACAACTTTTAACGATTTTTCTAATAAGTTTTCCTTAACATTTTCTTGTTTTAAATTTTTGTTATTTGCGATATTTTGCGTCTAACTAAAGCATAAATGTAATTCTTAAAAGGGTGTGTGTGTGTTCTTATGTGTGTGTGTGTGTGTATGTGGACAATTTACAAACAATATTTTATTGAGTTTATTTAAAAATGTAACAATGAAAATGTTTCTTTCTGGTTTTGTTTTTTTATATAATGTAAAATTAAAAGGTGGAAAAGCTACAAGTATTATTTTAAAATAAATTAAAAACGATAAAATATAATATTAATTTTAATACAAACGAAACATATTTTGAATCGATAAAGCGTCGCGGAGCAAGTTTAATTAAAAATAAGCATATATATAAATTTAATTAAATTCATCGTCGTTCGCGGTGGTCGGGTGACTCTGATCGTTGGCACTGCTATTGTCGTTGCTTTCTTTTTGCGCGCCGCCGCCCTCGGTTGCCGCCTTCGACGAAGAGGAGTTGCCGTTGCCGGCTGAGACTGCTGCCGCCGCTGGTCGTGCATCGACATCGTCGGCCTCTTGCGCGCGCACAGCCGCTTCCAGCGCGCGTATACGATTCTCATGCTTCACAATGATCGCCTTTAGCTTGCGTATTTCATCGGTGATATCACGCAGATCCCTTTCCTTAAAATGTAGTTCGAAAGTTTGTTTGTATTAAAAATGCAATACATTTATTATTTATTTATACTTACGCTGACCCCACTAACCACGCCGCCACCGCCGGACGCGCTCGATGCATTGTTGTTAATCGATGTAGCATGATTGCCCCCTCCAATCGATGCACTGGTCGCACTCTTCGAGGTACCCGCCGAAGCTTTGTTGAGGATATTCGCTTTCTTCGACACTGACAGCGACTTGCTGGCCGATTGTGAGACATAGCCACCCTGTACAATAGAGACACGATCCTATTTGAGTGATTTAGTAATACTGTTCCGCCCGCTATGGGAGCGGAAAATTGAAAAATAACAAGGAACACAACGAAAACACAACGACGCCGCACAACGTGCGTGTTAGCGATGGGGATGAACCGTAATGTAGAATGTTGGGTGGATTGTTTTGTTTGAATGGCATGCGTTTTGAGAATTGCCCTGTTGATGTACATATGTATGTATGTATGTTTTTGTATGTATGAATGCGTATGTGAAATGATGCATTTGATTTTATTATATTTTAATTATAAGGTTTTTTTTTTTTACAGATTTCCAGGTTTTTAGTGCCCAAAACTATATGAAGATGTGTTATATGGAATATGTTATGTTGAGTGGCGGCTCTTAAAGCCACTTTCGTATATATGAATATTGGCTATTTAGTTTATGTTTATGTTTTTTATAAAGAAAAGTTGTGTCTTCTGGTTTATGCTTTAATCACATGGTATCTGTTAAGTGTTTGAATGGAAAGCGCAAATGTACTGGCACATAGTTAAAAACATTTTGAAGTAACATCCAAACAAAACTCTTGCAAAATTTAAAAAATTAGGCAAATGCATATATGTAATGTTATTAAAGGTAGTTTTCCAAACATGTCAAGCCAAAGTATGCAGCCATTAAAAGAACCAAAACTATGAATAACAAAATTTTATCAAAGTTCAAAATTGGAATACAGATTTTCAGGCGTCATATTGTGTGTAAAGATCAGATATTTGGGAAAATATATAATGAAAAGATAGTAACGGAATAAACACGGAAACGAAATTCAAGAAAATATGCCAATGATCCGGATTTATATTTTTTTTTTTTTAACTACATTAAGAAGTTGGAGGGCTGAACGGAATCATTAACACTCAGTCCCTAGAATACACCGAGCAATCTACATACAGTTATATATGTAAAAATGCCTTTAGACGGAGCAATGCAAGTGGGTTAACGAATCCAGTGTTGCCATGTGACGCGATTCTTGGCGAATATTGCATCACATATTAAAAAAAATAATTGCAATTAATTTATTCTCCTGATATGAATTATGTAATGCATTCGACAATTAGTGGCTGTTTAGTGCATTTTTAACAAATTTTCCAGGTAAGTAATTCTGTTATAAGCAACAAATTTCTAGTTGAGAGTGCATTTAACATGTAAACAGACCAAAATTAGTACGGAAAGTTCGACCTCCTGAAATAAAAACTGCCTTCGAAAGTCACTTTACATGTAACGTGTAATTGCTCCTGCAATCCCTTTTAGAAATTGTTGAGTTTGACAATTTTTTCAAACAAAACTTTACTGCTGATTTTAGACAAATGGCAAGCTATTTATAAAGTTGCTACTTAAACTCTTGATCGGCGGTGGAGTCGTAATACTTCTTTTGGAGAAGAGCATTAAACTCCAACTGTACTAACAACATCTTCTTTATTTGCGAAGTAACCGCAGAATGGAATTTAATTTGTGAAGGCCGATCAAGAAAAAGTGCGATTTAAGTTGATTTCGCTGGCATTGAGCTAACCAAATGATACCAGCTTTGGGTTGTATTGTATGACTATAGTTTTTTTTCTTCAAATCGAAAGCTGGCTCCTGCAAACATCAGATATGCAATTATAACTAGTTGTAACTAGTAGCAACACTTTAAACGTGATTGTGCCCGAAAAGGAATTTACCCTCTCGCAGTGGACTAGGTCGTTTAACAATCCAGCACCGACAATGTATTCCAATTTTTCATAGCATTCAATGGCACACTCCGCACCCGATACACTTACTTTTAGCGAAAATGTTAGTGGATCCACATCATTTCCAGCGATCCATTCTTCAGCCGTTTGTGCCGCATCTTCAGCCAATGTATCTGGATATAAATCCTCTTGGAAGAGATCCGATTTACGCGGCACTGTCATCGAGATCACCTGACACAAACCGTTATTATTCAGCCGGTAAAATTTGGCAATTTCGCAGGTTGTGACATCGCAGCCACGCTTTGGCATCATACCAATACCACGTTGTGGATCTGGCGTTTGAAATGTGTTGATGTAGTGCACGAACGGTGGCTCCGGCGTTATCTGAAGAGCAATCACAATATGCATACATATGTACATATAACGCAAATTCAAAGAAATTAAAGTGTAACAAACTCATTGTAATTACCTCAAAATAACGTATGACTGAATCACCTTTACCGCACAGGAAAATTAAATTCGTGTCTGCATCGTAGAGTGGGAACATCACACCGTTCGATGTGTCCAATTCGACCATAACAATGGGTTCATTGAGTGCATCTGGCGCGCGCAACGAGTACTGACGTTCCGATGAACGATTGAAACCGGTGGTGAAGATGAGTCCATGACGCAGGAAGATGGCGCGTGTCGCCTTCGAGCCTTCATGACAAAGTGCTTCGCTATCTATTTCACCGGTACGGGGGTCATAGATGCGAATCTTTTTATCCTTGCAGGTGGTTACCAACTTTGAGCCGTCCCAATTGAAGCAAGCGCTATATACAACATCCGGATGGGAGTCGATATGAACGAGTATTTCGCCGGTGCCCACATTCCAAATGACAACCTTTAGAAAAATATTTTTATTTTCAAAGTTTTGTTAATTGGTGGTCAAAATTTCGCCATGCCTACCTGATTATCAGAGCCCGCTGTCAGCAACACGTTCAGCGCAGACGGATGCCACAGCACAAGTCCGACACGACGTTGATGGAACACCAAATCCACGACTGGCTCGGTAAGTGTACGCGACAGACCACCATCGGGTATTTGCCAAACTTTAACCACACAATCCTCAGAACCAGAGGCAATAACATTATCATTGTGCGGACACCAGGCAATATCCAGCACGGGTCCTTTATGGCCACCCACCAATGGGTGATCGGCAGCTATGCGACCAACCTGAAAGTGTCAAAATAGAAAGAAAAATAAACTCACTTTAAAATAAGTTGTCACACGAATGCAGACAAACAGAAAATACGTATATATGCACAAATATGCTACATTCAGTCAGAAGTACTAAATGTACGGTGGCGGGCGATCAAGTGGGGTCGCGAAATTTTACACAAGTGTTGGCTGTTATTTTTTATTTGTTTTTTGTATAACAGCCTATCTCACTATCTAACAACAACCATTTAAGTCAAATTTTAAACTTTGTACAAGTTTCATAAAAATTCGACGAATTTCAACAAATGCTCATCGAAATTTCAAACTTTTTATTCAGAATTAAAAAAATCCTGGTATGCAGTTTTGTTGCCCCTTAAATTAAAGTGCAAGTTTGAAGTAGCTGGGACTTACCGATGGATTTTTTTTTGCTTGCATTGTGCTTTTTCCTCCATAAAAACAATGTCAACATACTTTGAATGGAAGAAAATGCGTGACACCATTAGCAAAAGAAGATTGCCGAAAATCAACTAGCTTCTTCACACTTTATTATACTAAAATTTTATTGGCTACTAAACTGCATATAATTTTTTTTTTTTTTTTTTTGTTAATTCGGATCAAAAAGCTATGTCGAATTTTCCCAATTTTTGTATAAAGTTTAAAATTCAGACTTACATGGTTTTTGTTACAAACTGAGCTATACATTCATAAAAAAAATAATTAACATTAAATAAAGAAAATAAAAATAACCAAAACTTCTTAAACTGCCGCATCCCTATTTATTTATCCGCCACCGAACATACATAAGTGCGCAAAATAAATAAATAATAAAATAAACGAAAGCAAAATTTTTAAAACAGCTGAAGCGAAAACTATTCTATTTTTGCATACGAGTGCCAAATTAATTATTTAGATGGCTACACCCGCGCACGTCCGTCAAAAAAATAGTCATGACAGTAGCAGTAGCCATAGCAAGTTTCAGTGGCCATACATGCCTGTGTTCGCATTAATACCGTATGCATAAATAACTTGTCTGTCCGCGTATGATGACGCTTTGTCAACCTCATTTCCTAATTTCACCCAGCACAGCACAACAAACAACATACGACGAGTGTAGTTTATTTTCTATGCGCACACACTTTTTTTATCCACCTCTTTGCTTTCTCTAGTTTTTTTTTTTGTTTGTTTCTTTTTGTGTACATGCGTACGAGTATTTTAAAATCTTCAGCGTTT
>NW_023458561.1:63018299-63019954 GCF_013731165.1 Rhagoletis pomonella | reverse complement strand
AAAGGGATATTGAACTCCCCTTTTCCTCCTGCTTCCAATAAACATCCCTATGGGTGGGAGTGTAAAATAAAAAAAAAGGAGCTGATAAGGTGCATGCAGAATATTGTCAGATGAATGGATGCCCGACGGCAGGAATTTAAGTGTGCTCTGCTCAATCCGAGCTTATCGAGCGTATTGTGTGAAAGGCTGAAGCCCACCGTCAACGAACTGATTGGGGCTCATCAGCGTGGCTTTAGACCTGGGGAATCCTACACCCACCACCATACGCCAAAGCCATCGATGCTAAGATATACATAATCCATTACCGACACAGCCAATAGCCCTATTAAAGTTTATAATTTATTACAAATTTCATCCAAAAATAAATAATAATGATGTTTGCGAAGATAATAAGAACAGAACCGTTACAGTTACAGTTACAAAAGTAGACGTCTTCGTTTATTTAGGAACCAGCATTAACACCAATAATAATGTCGTCAGCCTAGAAATCCAGCGCTACTTTGGAGTAAGTAGGCTGATAAGAATTAAAGTCCTCTCTCGTCTTACAAAAATTACACTCTATAAGTCACTTATCTTGCCCGTGCTGGTATATGGCGCAGAAGCATGGACCATGACAACATCGGATGAGGCGGCTCTTGGAGTTTACGAGAGAAAAAAAGATTATGCGAAAGATTTACGGGCCGGAGACGATGGAACGATGAGTTGTATGAGTTTTACAACGATATACACATAGTGCGGCGAATTTAACTACGCTGACTTGGTCAGGTCGTACGAATCGACAGAAACGCTGCAGCTCTAAAATAATTCCAAGGCGAGTCGTGATGCTGGTAACAGAGGAAGAGAAAGGCGTCCTCTGCGTTGGAAAGACCAGTTAGAGAAGAACGCTTAATACATCAACTTTCCGATGAAAAACGAATTACCGAAATCGGTTAACGTGGTCCAAAGTTATGTGGTAACATACATAAAAAAAAAAATATATTCAGACGAATTGATAACCTTTCTCTTTTTTTTTTGTGAAGTCGGTTACCAAGTCAAAATTGTCGAATAGTCAACAATAAACAAGCCTACGTACATACATACATACATACATACATACCCTGGGTATAAAAAATTAGATGATTACTAAGTTCAATATAACGGCGGTGTTTTTTATAAACAAAATTTAATTGTACACGTTTTAAAAATTATTTATATTCATAATTATTATTTTTCTTTATGGTGTGATAGCTAGCCAAACTGGTTCTTAATTGCATTATTTTTGGTAACTTACTGCTATAAAAGCACCGAATGCCTTCCAAATTTATTCAGATTTAATTCAAACATCGATTACTAAACAAGTGAAAACTTCTTATCCCTTAATATGGCTAAAGTTATGGTAAATAAGCAAATGAAAGTTGTCGCTTTCAAAATTACATATATATGTATTCTATTAAGTATATCGGTTTCATCTGTTACTTTTTTTTTGTTTAGATAATCTTCTTCGCTGTTTGCGTTGCTTTGGCTATGGCCAAACCAGGTGGATATGGTGGCTCTTCTGGCGGATTTGGTGGGCAAGGTGGTTTTGGCGGCGGCAGCAGTGGTGGCTATGGCCACCAAGGCGGATCACTTGGCGGTGGCCACGGAGGATCACTTGGCGGTGGCCTAGGACATGGCGG
>NW_023458561.1:63005198-63018289 GCF_013731165.1 Rhagoletis pomonella | reverse complement strand
GGCGGTGGCCACGGAGGATCACTTGGCGGTGGCCTAGGACATGGCGGTTCCCTTGGCGGTGGCCATGGAGGATCACTTGGCGGTTACGGCGGTGGTCACTATTAAGTTTGACTGATGTACATACATATGTACATCCATACACATGTAAAAGTCCCGAAAATTTGTGCACATACATACATACTTAAATATAAACATTTACTTTACATATGTATGTACATATCAAGATTTTTGTTTTTAAATCATTGCAAAATCGGAATACTTTGATGTGATGGGAGGTGGTTATTCTTATATCATATATATATGCATATATATAGTATATGCATATATATAGTATATGTATATATATATATGTATGTATATAAGACTGCATCACCAAAAAAAGTTGCGACTTTTCCGTCGGGATTACAAAATTTATTATATTTGAAGACGTCCACCAAAATAATTCGGAAAAATATTAAGATTTACGTGAGCTGGACCAATGCGAAATTACCTCCAAAAATGGAGTTTTTTTATGAATAAAAATAGTTTCTTAAAGAACTTTTTGAAAAAGGTCCTCTCAGATGACAAAACAGATTAACGACAGAAAAGCTTTAATAACCGGACAAAAACTATTCTGATTTAGACTTATGGGATCTCGGTAGAAAGGCATTTTCCCACTATTTTTATTTATGTGCAAAAAAAAAATACAAAATCGTGTCCCAATTTTTTTTTTTTAAATACCAACACATCTTAATTCAACTTTGAATGATGTTCGTTCATCTTACGTTTCTCTTTCATCATTTAAATAAGCTTATTAGAAATAAAAGGTTGAGAAAATACCTTTCCAGTGATACCTCACAAGTCTAAATCGGTAGAGTTAAGGTTCAGTTATTCAAGTTTTTCTTATACCAATCTTTGAAAAAAGTTAAAAACAGCTTCAAAAATCTCATTAATACGTTTCCGCTCAATTTTCTTTTTTTATTTCTATGTAAATTTTTTAAGCTTAAACCGTTTTGTCATTTGAGGGATTTTTTCGAAAAATTTTCTAAGAAACTATTTTTATTTATAAAAACTCCATTTTTGGATGTATGTATTTTCAAATCGGTCCAGTCAGGGTCAAAACAGTCGCAATTTTTTTTTTGTATGGGGAGTGTAGGTATGAAATTTGTGAGCAAAACCAAAAAAAAAATCATTGTGCACACATACATGTTTATTTTTTTAATCCTAAATTCACGACTATAAATCGATGTTAAAATGAAATGGGAACTAACTTCTCTGGTACCTCTTCTAATGAATGCAATTGGTCTCATTCCCATCACCTTTTGAGTGTTGCAATGTTTAATCGTTAAATTTGGATTTTTATTTTTTCTGTAAAATTTAGTCGTTATTATGGATCATTTTTCCCCGTTATAATGGAAATCGAGGTTTTATAGCCGAATTAAATATTTTATGGTCTAAAAAATTTAATCCGAAAATAACGGTTATGCGATAATCGAAAAAGTAAAAATTCATGTAAGAATCGACTAGGCCTAAGGTGAATAGTTTAGAAATTTTGGTACAAAAATTCGAATTACAAATTTTGAATTTTGAATTTTCATCACACGTTTCCTTATGATTAGAACATAAAAAAACCTAACTATGTATTTGTCAATGTTATTGTGGCTTATTAACATTTTATTGTCAATATTTTTATTGAGCTTTGTAACGATTTTTTACTAGGAAAAATTTAAAAATGCTTAGACTTTGTTGCTTTTTCAATTTTTCCTAATAAGTCGTGGTACAAAGCTCAATAAAAATATTAAAAATAAACCCTGATTCCCATGAATGTATTAATCATTAAATTAACTTTAAGTGAGTAGTGCCTTCGGTGACTTTCGCGAGGAAACATAAAGGACTCAAAACTGATGATGAGCTAAACTTTGCGTCTTCATTCACTTTGTTCGACAAAAATGCACAATTTGGCACTCGGTGGCTTCGAAAACATTCTTACAGACATTTTTTGCAAATTTGTCTGAACATAAAACACTTTAAATTGAGCAATTTGTTCAGTCGCCAAGCAAACACACTTTAAGGAAATCCCTTTATTTGGCCAACAATTGCGAACATTCTAAAATTAAAACTTTGATTGTAGTGTAAAATAAGAAAAAAGCAACTTGTAGCTAAATAAACAAAACAGTAAAAGTAGAAAAATCAAAATACAAAATAAATAAAAAAAAACGCAATAAGCAGCAAATAGCAATTTTGTGTGCAAATTTCTTTTTGTTACATATATAAACATGCCCAATAATGTTGTTCATACCAAGCAATGTTGTACATATCAACATAAATGTAAACCCACGATTTAATGTGGTCCTAATATGACTAGATACTTATTAATCAGTGTCCAACTACATACGTTACCAGTTTTGGCTATATTACTTTTGTTTATTCGATGTTCAGATTTTTTTTTTATAAAAACCTAGCGCATCATATAAAATGCACCATATAAATCCGCATTTCAAAGTTTGTACAACAATTATAAAAATATTACCGAAACCTCCAAAAATTTAAAATTTTTTAATTAGATTTTTTTTTTAAAAATTTTGGGTATGCAGTTTTATATCCCATTGAATTTTAGTAGGTTAAAATGCAAATCTCAAGACGCTAGAAAATCGTGTTAATTTTTAATATTTTTTTTTTGCTGACGCTGCTAGGCATGCTGCTTCCATATAAAAAGAAATTTTGAGCATGGTCGAAAATTTTGAGCATAAAAGAAAATGCACAACACCGTCAGCGAAAAAAATTATTAAAAATTAAACTAATCCTAACATTTTTATAAAAACTCTTAATAAAAAGTTTGAAATTTGTTGGGCATTTTGGAAAAATTAAATAGACTTTTATAAAAAAAATATGAAACATCGAATAAACAAAAGAAATATAACCAAAACTGGTCAAAATAAAAACTTTATATTATTTCTTCCACCACTGTATATGCCGCAGAATCATAGGCAAAATGATAACATCCTCTAAGGCGACCCTTGAAATAATCGAGAGAAAAATCCTTCGGAATACTTGAGTGCTTTTACGGTTTGGCGATGGCAAACACCGCAAAGGAACGAAGAGCTCATCCAAGGAAGAGAAAGACCTCCTCTGTGATGGAAGAAGGCTTAGCTTCACTTCACATTTCCAATTGGCGTTAGTTGGCACGAAAGAAAAATTATAGGCTTTACGATTTCGTAGAAATAGGCCTCGCAGAAATCGGAAGCACATTCTTCGAGATGCCAATCACACAGCAAGTGCTATGGAGCATCAGCTTCTTCGTGTCGAAGAATTTATTGGCGGTTGGAATCGCTGGAATGCGCTGTCGAAGAGATTATAGAAAATGTATCCTTTCTATTCTAATAGGGTCCCAACAATTAGCTCATCACTGTTGTGATTTTTAGTGCGTCGCACAAAGTGCCACAAAAATTCAATTTTAAATGCTAGAAAAATACACAAAAACTTGAAAATTTGTGTTGTAACGGCATCTTTGTTGCAGCAGTAAACTTTGCGGCGCTTTAGAAATCACAGCAGTGATGAGCTAAGGTTTGTGACTTTGCTAGAATACGGCTGTTAGTCTCTGATGCACGCATTTAGAGGTGGTACACCTTGGGGACCTTGATTGCTACTTCGCTATTTTGACAAGAGGTTATATAAGTAGGTGAAAAAAGTTTGCAGTGGGTATGGGAGTATGTAGTTAATCTTCTCTTGACCACCGCTTATGAATTCTGACAAAACTGCGCCACAGGATGTTCAATATTGTTTGATATTTGGTAATACTACATACTTTACAGAACTTGAGAAGTTTTTTTTGTTTCAGTGGGGAAGCCGCCAATTTGTCTGCATGGTTGTATGTACATACATACTTACATAGATCCTCAGAGTGGATGGATACATTAAAGCATCTCGTCTATATAAAATATTGTGTAGCGCTCTGGCAGAGTGAATGGTCGAGCGCTGAAAGACGCAACGCTGATGAAGAACTAAAATTAAACATTTATTTTTAAATAACACTTCACCATGCTCGCCACTAACTATCACACTGGCAAGAGCGCTTGCTTGCTAGTATTTGTGTGGCTGCTGAAACTAAAGTTTTTTCCCAGCGCTATCCTGGGATATATATTTTTTTTCTTATTGAATTAAAATTTGAGTCAGCGGGGCAAGGAGAGAATTAAGACTTTAGCTTTATTTTTATTTAGCAATGATATCAAAATTTATTGTATTGTATTTATTTTCAACATTTTTTAAAACACAGCTGGACGGGTTTGGATAAAATTTAGCAAATTTGTTTGAGAGGGATTGCTACATGTTTAAAAAGTTAAATTGAATTTACATAAATAATAAATTAAATATTAAAATATGGATGTTATGCGATAGAGGTTTCAGAAAGCTTTAATACGAAAATATTTTTGGAGGGTTGCCAGAGGTTTCATTTAATTAAAAAAGTTGGGTGAGATATTAAAATTGGGGTATCTTTCGTACATACTTACTCCAAATTACTTTGAAAGCGTTATTTAATGGAGTTGCCATCTTTCAAAAATTTAAAAAAAATATGTTGTTAAAATTACGATATGTAAATATGTAAAAATTGTCCGAAATAGCTTTTCTCAGAAATTTTTTTAAATAATTGCCACCTAAAAAAATAATATGTTTCCGAACAGTGATTTTTTTTAATATTTGCAATGTTTTTCGTATATTTTTTGTATATCAATTAATGACTCAAAGTTTTTACAAAATTTAGAAAAATTCTACAAATTTTCACCGAAATTTTCGAACTTTTAACAAAATTTTTTTGAATTTTTTTGAGCTTGAAGTTTTGATTTTTGAGAATTTTTTTCGCTGATGATGTTGCTCAGTTTTTCCAAATAACGGATGCATGATAGTTTTTTTTTTTTTGTAAGGGAAAAAATACCGAAAAACGTCGTGAAAAATTCTTAAAAATCAACGGTAGATTATAGCCACTTAAAACTTGTACTTTATGATACTGAAATTGAGTGAGCTACAAAAAAATCTTGTCTAAAAGTTGCAGATTTGTCGAATTTTCCTAAATTTTATAAACACATTGAATCATTAATTTATATGCCAGTACCAGGTTGATTGAGCTTTGTCCGGTGTGCATATGCTTTTTAAAATTTTCAAGATTCGGATGGCTTTAAAAAAATATTTTGGAAAAAATGGATTTCGATATCTATTATCTATGCTTATTCTAAAATTTAGGTGGCAAGCATATTCCGAAATACGCTGGAATGAATGGTACATATCTTGAGTGCTATGTACTGTGTATACATAAAAAAAAATGTTGATTGAAATTAACAAAATAAAAATTTGTATTACATAGAAGCATGGCAACCCTGATGGAAAATATTTTTTGACCAAAGTTCTCCACAATACCTTTCATTTAATATCCATGTTGCGATGTTTTAGATAAATTATGTAGAATCGAAAATAAGTGGCAACCTTGCACTATTATCCTAAGGGATAAGATTTTGTATATAGGAAAAGCATTGTTTAAGGACCTTCCTTTGGTACCATAAATAGTACTATTTTACCTTTTTTAACAAAAAAAGTAAATAGATATGCGATTCAAAATAGGTGGCAATCCTATTGAAATATTTTTAAATTAGAGATCTTTAAAATACCTTCCATTTGATACCCATATTATGATGTTTTAATTTATTTGTAACTAATTTCGAATAAGTAGCAACCGAGAAGACTCGTAGGTAATGCCTATTCAGATAACCTTAAAATTCAAAACATTATCTGTGTACGAAATTTCATAAAAATCGTAAGAACCGTTTCCAAGAACCCAATGGATGTATATATATACACCAATTGCTCGTTTAATGTAATAAGATTTGATGCAGAATGAACTATAAGTATTTCTATTAAAAATTAACGAAAAAAATTGATTACGAAAAACATTGCAAATATCAAAAAAAAAAGCACTGTACGGAAATATATTCTGGTGAGTGTATGTATATGCATATACAGACTAGCTACCAAAGGGTGGCCGTCGTGGTCGATAAAACTCCGAGTATATTATCTGCCATAAAATGCTTTTCACAAAAACCCATTTTCTATTCAGGGGCGGCGCTTAATTGTAGGTTCCTCCATAAATTGGAGGAGAAGCTTGGCTAAACACTTGGGGCCTTTTTCACCATGGCTGGTTAACACTAATCCCCCCGTCAAACATCTGCATCAACTCGTTTATCGATTACATCGAATAACAGGCAGTCGACAACGTCGTTAACGTATTTAACGGGAAGTTAACGGGTCAATTCTGGCTAAGATAGTGGAAAGTTGTTTATAAGAAAACCGAAAGACATAAGGCAAGCTAGTTTGAAAAACTTACTAAAACGTTCCATTGCCAACTTGCATCGTTGGTTAATCAAGTCAACACAGTAACTCAAAATTGGTAAATTTGCACATTCATGCTTCTGGCATGAGGGTTACGATATATACAGTGGGGAACAGAAATGAGCATACGGTGATTTTTGTTAAATATTTGCAAGGTTTTTACCCATTATAATTCCGGTCACTTGCTTAAGTAAAGGACGCTTTCCCCTTATGAGTGCTTCGGATCTTTTCTTGCCGAAGCTGGGACAGATTTGTCGAGTCGTCACACACGTACGTTCTTCCGACCAACTTTTACTAGATAGCAGTATACCCGCATCGTGAGAAGAGTTGAGGTCAGACAGGATGGTTCCCTCCATCGCAAGCTCATCTGCTGTACTGTTATCCACAAAATGAAGGTAGTAGGCCAAAGTATATCGAAATATTTACTAGTGCCTAATATGACACCGAGAAGTCGTTCCCAAATAAATAAAAATTAAAATACTATAAAATATTTTATGTTTTACTAAATAAAAAATATAAATTTACTGTTCTTAAAGCCAAGACTACATACGAGGACTACAGCTAAATTACGTGTTGCTAAAAAGTTTTCAATGGACCTGTATTTATAATTTAAATAAATAAATTAAAAAATAATAAAACAAATGCCAAATTTTTATTTTATTCTCCTTTAATACGCTACTCATTCAGCAATTCCACAAATAATAGTCGACACTTTTAATTCGGAAATTTATAACATTGTCGAAAGAAAAATTATGCCCGAAAGTGTACAGCTGCTAAATTTATTATTGCAGCAAAAAAAATAAATAAATAAAACGCTGCATCACCATGCCTGCTCAACAACAACAAGACGGTCCCGCCGCCACCCCGCGCTATGTCTTTGCCAACGCAATCATCGCTAATTTAAATTAGAATTTTTGCGCGCGTTACCTCAATTATTGGTCAATTGCCAAAATCTATCGTAGTCGCAGTCTATTTTTAAGCGATATATTCATTCTAAATGAAAAATCACTTTCGAAATACATACGTTTACACAGCTTTAAAGCGAACAAGCATACACACACATGCATACGTACAACAAATAGTATCTATCTATGCCTGCAAATATTGATGCCATTTCTCTTAGTCGCCCTCCTCCATTCATAGCGGGTAGCAAAAGAAGCAAACAAAGTATGTATGGTGTATCGAGCACATTTAGAAAGTAAGAATTTTTGGAGCATTTTCGACTGGACTCATAAACCAAGGCCTTACGCGTTCCGAGCAGTGTATGCGGTACACACCCACGCATAGCGTCTCATTAGTAAATACACAGCAAACGCGCGATCGGGAGGCCGAGTGGTCAGTTTTGGTGCCACTTTTTTGCGATTTCTGTGCCACTGTGGCCGGCCACCGTACGCCGCTCTGCCCTGCTTTGTGCTGCTCGCATTGAAATTACCAAAGCTAACCATTTGTAGATTTTCGTGTAATTTCGCATTCATTCTGCATTTTGATTCGCATTCGCATTCGCACATTCGTTCTTCGGATCTGTCGTTCCATTCGTCTTTCTCCAAATGTGCTTTTCGAGCTGCTTTCACATGATTTTCTATGAATATTGCCTCCAATAATTTGATCATAGAGAATTATATATTTATTCTGAATTTAGAATTAATTTATTGAAAATTAAATTTCGGTTATATGCATACATACATATACATATGTACATATATATATAAGTGCCACCTTCATCCACCGTTAAATCACTACACAAAGAGCGAAATTTGTTTATTAACCTTCACCTTATTTGGAATCGACTTCAGCCATCCAATTAGAGAGAAAATACATACATACATACATTTATGTAAAGCACCTATACCACACATGTACATGTATACACAGTTGCATTTATACATACACATGTAATAACGCTGTGCGTTGGAAAATTTTTAAAAATAGCATTATTTATATAATGAAGACTTTGAAGATCATTCAGATTTAGTTTTTGATCTTTAGTGTCGATTTTTGTTTTTTTTTCAAAAGTTGAAGGACGAATTTATATTAGCTTGTGTGTGTTTGTTGTTTACAAAATTTTGTAAGATGCTAAAAATGAGTTGGCGTTAGAAGACTAGCTGCCTATTCATCATCATGGTCAACATTTATTAAAACCGAAAATCTATTTCAATCTAAACGAAGAAAATATTTGCAGAAAAAAATTTAAATAAAGATTTATAAATAAAAAATTAATGATTCTCATAAGAAGTCATTCCTATTATATTCTTCAAAAACACACAAAGCAGAGCTCTCTCTCGACGAAGAATTCTATATTGCGCAGAAACGTGAACGATGTCGAACCAATATGAGAAGGCTTTGGGTGCTTTCGAGAGAACTATTCTACGCAAGATCTACACCCGTGCTCGCATGGACGACAGCTGTCGGAGAAGATGGAATGACGAACTGTATGAGCTAGCGAAATAGACAAGCGTTTAACGCATACAAATACAGCGATTGCGCTAGTCTGGACATGTGAAAGGATCCATCCATGAGTGGACAACGTAAGCAAGGGCGCCCACGGTCACAATGGAAGGACCAAGTGCAGAAAGACCTGTTTGCACTCGGGATATGGAGCTGGCGCAAATTCGCACAGGAGATAGGCAATTAAAAGTCCCGTTGAGCAACGCCAGTGCTATTGTCTTATTACTCTCTTCTCATTCCTAAGCTCTGCACTGAATCAAAAATCCATCTCTGGATCAAAGAAAAACTTTCCTTACTTTAAGGTCGAAAATTCTTCCGAATGAGTAAAAAAAATCTCCCGAATGCGTAATTTTTCTTTGGAATGTGTAAAAACGTACACGAAAATATGGGACCGTGGATGTAATCTATCATTTTGAAGACATGTTTGGCATAAAAAGAGGATAAAACTTCTTTAGTGCTGTTTCGTTCTCATTTTTCTTCATATTGATTGCTGTTTTTCTTCAATTAAGAGAAGTTTTTTTTTTTTTGGGTGTGCTCTGATCGTGTTTGAATCCATTGCCACAGGCCCAATTGGGATTGTTTATCGGGCAATAGGAGCATCTTAGGCTTAAAAAAAAGCGCAGCTCTCGCCTTTGGTGGGGGTTTTGGCATGTCAAAGTCCTATCGGAATTCAGAAAAAATATGATTCATAATGCTCTAAAAAACAATCTGTCTGAAAGATGGCAATTTTTGGCCAATATCTTGGGCTCGCCCAAGCCCATCAAAGTTCAAGTGCTAGAAAAAAATTTTTTCTTAGCTCATCTACTTCGATTCTCTACAAAAAAAGGTCCAAATACCAAATTATGTAGGACTTATGTATACTTTCGAAGCTACTTGCAATTTTAGAAAAAAAAAAATTTATTAACTAATGTATTTATCAATTTTTATTGTTGCGCACATTGAACTTTGATGGTCTTGGGCGAGCCCAAGATATTGGCTAAAAATAGTCATCTTACACACATATTGTTTTTAGAGGAATTAGCAGATTAATGCACAAACGAAAAACATTTTCTGATTTTGCACCTGACGTAGTTGCTGCTGAGAGCACTGGCGCCCTTCTGTTGCGGGCCCAGTCAGCAGTGCTTCTTTTGCTGACCGTTAAATCCGCCACTGAATTTTTGTTTTCGACATGGGCCTACAACTCGTTGTAACTAAGTGGGCTTACTCAAGCCCATACTGACGACCGACAACAGTTAATATATATATATATATATAATATATATAATATATATAAAACTGATTAATCACAAATACATAGTTCATTTTCACTTGACGCACGTAGTCCAACAGAACACGTCACTTCACCCACTCCACATCAATTTTTGCGGCGATCTTTCTTTAGTTTCCCTGTTTTCTCTATTTTTAAATAATTAGTATTTTATGGAAAACGCATTTTTGTCAGTCGGCGTCTATTCTAAATTCCTTCCACGCTTTCAAAAAAATAAAAATAAAACTAAAACATATCCACAGATATGTGTGTGTGTGTGTGCGCTTACCTTATTGTGTGGCAGTACAATGAATGCTCCACCGCCAGCGGATTCCACAATGATGGCCAAGAATTTCGGATTCACCGCACAGAATGTGGAGTCCCAACTGCTTTTTGAGACGCGTATATTGTCGTAGCATTGCTCACGTTTCAGTGCCTGACCGTAGACGTGACGAAATTTTGAACTTCGTACAACGCGAAATGACATTTTTTTGGCCGCTGTTCGGTTACTGCTCCCCTACTGTTGCTGCTGCTATGAACTATAATAGTACTGTAAATGTATGTACTACAACTACTTTAGTTTGCTGTTGTAGTTGTTGTTTTGTTGTTAGTGTTATTTTACCGCTTTTACCTAGGTTTAATAATTTTTAATTTTTTTTTTTTATACAAAAACTGTTTTTATTTTTTATTTCTCTTAAGTCGCCTAATTCTTTTGCTATGAGTCGCTGAATTGCTGAGCTATTATTTTTTTTTTTTAACTTTCGTATTGTTGTTGTTCTTTTTTCTAACGGAAATGTTTAACTTTCGTATCGGTGTTAGTCAGTCGTCGGCGTAGTTGCTAACTTGGCTTATTTATTGATGAATTCCTGATTGTTGACGGTTGACGATTGATGTTACTCGATTTTTGTTAGTTTCGTATTTTTTATTGTTGCTATACTTGCTGTTATTTATTGTGTATTTTTGTTATTTGATCTATTGTTGACTTTGTTGGTTTGTTTACAATTGTTGTTGCAATTCGTTACTAGTAGAGTAGTAGCCAACACACAATTTCTTCCTTCGTTCGTACACACTTTTCAACGCATTGAATCTGCCAATTAGAATGAAATGTACAAAGTACTATGTAAATACGGTGGATAATGAAAAGAGTAAACAAATTTTGTATAAACATGAAATATAATACCTAATATATATCATTTTCGATTTCGATTCTCGTTCAGAGGAATTAAAATGTTTTTAAAAGTGCATTTTCATATTACGTTCGTTATTATTTATAATTAAATACTTATTAAAAATTTTTGGAAATTTCTGAAAATGTATTTTTATTTGATTTGTACATTTATTGGATTTATTTGTATTGTCAGGGATGATTCTAACACAAATTTATGTTCATACTTGTCCACTTAAATATTTGTTCTTTTTTCATTTGCAATGTGCATGAAATTTTATTGAGAATATTCAGTGTCAACGCGTACTGTAGTATTTATGTATATACATATGTATGTATATATGTATGTATAAATGCAAATATTTGAAACCGCAAATTTGTAAATTATACAACGTAAACGATACACGTGAAGGTGTTTTAAAATCATAACCTACGACAATTTTTCCGCAACGATTGTTGCAGCAAGAAAAAAAGCATATGTATGTACAGTGGCGGTCAAAAATGAATAAATGGTGTTAAGTTTTTATATTTACAATATTTTTCAAAGCAATAATTTTTTGACATTTTTTTTTATAAAAATATGGCTCATACTTTAACAAAATTTTTTATCTAAATTTCGAGCTTTTTTTAACCAGAATTTTTAGACATTTTGGGGGTATGCAGTTAACAAGCTTATAAGATTCAAGTAAAATGAGTGCACGTTTTGAGCGGCTATAAAATCGCATTGATTTTTAATATATTTTTTTTTTGCTGACGGCTTTTGCGTTTTTTTTTTTTTATATACATATGTAAATAGCGAAATTTAGTAAAACTGGCGTTGACTTTTTTTATTTTTTCGCAAACGGTCTTGCGCATATTTTTCCACAAGAAATTCGTGTTTATATGGAAAAAGTGCAAAACGCTATAAAAAAAAAAAAAAAATAAAATTATTAAAAATTAATACGATTTTTGTTTTACTAGAATTTTATAAACTTGTTAAATGCATACCCAAAAAATTTCTAAAAATTCTGGTTAAAAAGCTCGAAATTTAGATAAAAGTTCATCCATTTTTGACCGCCACTGTCTAGATGCTAGCATGTGTGTGGGCACCTTTTTTTTAATATATGTAAATATGTAATTACGAAGTACCTACATTTATTATTTGAGCTATAAAACACCAAATAGGGCATTTTGAAATTTCTTCTTAAATACCAGTATCACTGCCTTGCTAATTTCAAGAGTTCGTCGCAGGGCTTTTAGGAAGCTAAGACTTCCGTGGTCTAGAATCTGCTAAAACTCCATGGCATCCCAGAACGCTTAAGAGGCGCCAACCATTGCGGTGGTAATGCATTGAAGTGTGGCGCGCACAGACAGCGCTACCGGAAGTGGTCGAACACCCCTGTCTGTATTGGATGAATACACATATACATAAATACAGACGTATCTACATATTCAAATTCCGCCAAATGATAGCCAGAAAAAAAATGTTGTCTTTTGGAATTAAAAAGACACAGTCCCACACGCAATTATTGCATAATCTTTTTTATTTTCAACAAAAATCCATTCAATCGGGCACACGCGCTGCTCATAAATTTCCTTTACATCGATTTTAGCAAACTTTCGATTGAATAGAGATGAACCAAAGTGTGGTTATTTAATTTCTATTTATATGCAGATTTTTAAAGGCATAATTTCATCATTTTCTCTCCTCAACGCTTTCAATATATATTTAAGCAGTAAAAATGAAATGAATATCTTTGACCTTCAACAAAAGCTGAAACAATGAAAAAAAGTAACAGTTGAAGTTGAATTTTGCATAAGCGAAAAAATATTGAAAATGTGTCACTTTTTTGCATATTACGATTACTTATGCAAACAAACAATAAATGTTTAATAAAATTT
>NW_023458561.1:62962577-62985198 GCF_013731165.1 Rhagoletis pomonella | reverse complement strand
TTCTCTGTTGATCATTATTGCCAAATGAATTTTCAGACGCGAACTGGTTCAACAAGTTTACCAGTTTTCGCCAAATAAAGCAATTCCTGTATTTTATATTGCACCATTGCTCGCGTATGGGACTCTCTGACATGTGCCAGCTGCAATCCAATACTCTCCCCGAATACCAGACACTCACGCATTTCAGACGGCGCTAAACCAATAGGTATAGCTTGCAAAGGATCGGATTGAACCATAGTTATTGGCGTTTGGTTCAGCGGTGGTACAACAGTTGGTGGCATTTGTGGTTGTGTTGTCGACGCATGCATCACTGGTGGAATTGGCAATGTTGAGGCGGAGGATATGATTGGCCCGTTATGTACGGTAGCCAAAGGAGTTTCGATTTGTGGGTCTGGCCCTACAGCTACGTCATCGATATTGATACTCGGTATTGCAGCACGCCTACGTTGCGGACGGTCAGCAGTATCGGACTTTCCATTGAACATTGGTGGCTGTTAAGAGAAAAATATTTATATGACATATGTATGCATATATATGTATAGTTTATAGGTTTCTTACTTCCTCTTTTGACGCCGCGTATGAGAAGCTTCCCTTAAAGTTATCAGTTAAATTTGTTGTTTCTTGCTCAGCAGGATTGATCGCTTCGGTTTTTACAGGTGTTGTTGCTGTTGTAACACCATATAAATTTCCTATTGACCTTGAGGCATTCAAAGCACATCTTCTACTGCGCTTTCTGCTGATGACGGGTGCAGGTTTCATCTGAAAAACAAATATGAAAACACCTTTTTATAGTCATCTTTAACATTTTAAGGCTACTTACATTTGACATGGAATCTATATCTTCCAATACTTTCGGGGGGTCAGCTACTGATTCAGCTGTCGAGAGTTCCGAGTCTATTTCATTGGCTACTAACCATGCCTCATCTTCGTTTCCCGCTTCGCACACTGACTCACATAATAATGATGGCACAACACGATCTTGTCCTACTTGGGCTGCTTCCAGGTCATCACCCGCTGTCAGTGCCTCCTTAAAGAGCTCATAATATTCCCAAGCTATTAGTGACTGCAATCCACTATCTTCCTTTAATCGGTTCTTTTTATATGTTTGCAGCATGTTGCGATATTTAAGATCGCAAGCCTCTGCTGTTAATGAAGAATCGCATAATCCTTGCCGCCTCATCTCAGTAGCGATTTCAGACCAAAGTTCTTTTTTCTGGCGTAGGCGTTGTTGAAATTCTAGTTGCCTTTCGAAACGCATCTGTAACATTAATCGCGTGCATTCCGGTGTCCATCGCGTTTGAGCTTGTGGTGACTGCAGTTCACCATTTTCGTTGCTTTTATTGCATTCCGCACCTTCATTATCACCATTTTCAACAGCAAGCAAAGCACCTTCGGCCTCTTCTGTTTCTGGCTCGATTTTGCAGCGCTTCGGTTCCATTCTGCTAAATACTTCTGTTAAAATTTGTCGATGTTTTTAAGAATACCCTTTTGATGGATTACGATTTTTTACACCAGCTATCAACGCCAAAGAAGAAAATCGCAACAAAATCTGGTTTTCTTCTTTCCTTTTCGTTGACGATGCCAAACAAAACCACAAAATAACAACACCAACAACACCAGCATCAGCAACCAGGAACCACCACTAATCGCAATCGCATTCAACTGTGATGCCACCATTTTGGTGAAACTGTCAGTTACTGCAACAGCAAAAAACCTAAAATCAGCACCAACTTGATGCAAAATCCGCATCACGCAACTTTTTGACGCAGCAGCAGATAGCAGACCCAATACAAAAAAAATAACTATATAAAAAAATGTAAACACGAAAGCAAGATGACAACAAACGAGAAATTGAAATGCACATAAACCCAGCAGTAAAACTACTGAAAAATGCATAAGAAAATACCTTACAGTCAACTACAAAAGTCTACGTACAGAGTTTTCCACAAGGTATTAAAAGTTTTTTTTTTTTTTAATTTCTATCGCTAAATAAAAAAACATGCACTTTGAGAAAACCTCTCGTAAATTTAATAATAATAATAATAGATTGGTGCTTAAACAATTGGCGCGTCAAGCGCCAGCAACTGTCAAAAATCCACATGCCATAAAATTTGTTTGAAGCAACCCACAATAACGTGGCGCTAGCGCCGAGTAAATGGAATTTTCTTTTTTGACAGGGCGTTACGTGTTGATGTTGGATGCAGAAGACGGAAAGAAAGAGAAAGGACAAAAAAGTGAAAGAGGAAACGAGAATAAAAACGAGAATAAAAACGAGAGGATTTGAAAAAACGTCAAAAATTACGCCGCGTTGATTTGGGGATAGCGCGCTGACACTCGTGGGCAATGGAAAACGCAACGCTTAGCGCTTCAATGTAGGGACTGCAGTTAGGCTTGGCCGATCTTCTCCTCCGATTTGTGGCGTGCGCCTTGATGTTGTCACACAAAGGGTAGTCACCTAACCCTCTCCCCTACAAAATCCTCGGCTACCCTTTTCACCACCTGGACGAGGGTGGTCAGACTGCAGCTGGGTATTCACGTCGATGACGAACCAATTCCGATGGTGAATAACCGGCAAATCCTCGGAGTAACGTTCGACAGTCTGTTCTCCTTTTTCGCGCACGCAACCACAATTGTCGGCAAAGTGCAGATCCGCAACAAGGTCCTCAAGTCGCTAAACGGCAGCACCTGGGGCAAAGGCAAAGAAACGTTGCTGGCAACATACAAGGCAATTGGCCGACCGGTTCTAAACTACGCAGCGCCAGTGTGGTCGCCGGGAACCAGTATGACGCTGTGGATAAAGCTACAGACTTGTCAGAACGTCGCACTCCGTACAGCGACAGGGTGCTTTCTGATGTCGCCTGAGCACCACCTACACATCGAGGCCCAAATGCTCTTCGTAAGGAAGCACAAAGTGAACACCCTAACAGACCCCTGCTAGAGGAGGAGCCTCCGTCCAGGCACGTTAGGGGGCACCGACGACGTACGGACGAGCGATCAAGGAAATTCATAGGGAGTTGGTCCCACCTACCACGACTCCCGGCCTATGAATGCCGTGATCGGAGCCCAATCACCACCTGTGGCAGAAACGGAGCTTCAACTGTCAAGAGAGACCCGCGTTATCCTGGCCCAGTTACGGTCTGGATACTCTAGTCGCCTCAACAGCTACCTGGGGTCCAGACTCGACCCCAATATCCCAAATGGGTTTCCGGCATGTGGAGACTTCCCGCCCGGCACCAACTACCTCTTTATATGCTAGCTCAATCCCACTCAGCTAACATTCCTTTCCCTCTTGGGGAAGAGGTGGCTCCTAGGGAACCATTGGAAAATGAGGAAAAATAACAATTTACTGATGTTAACTGAGCTGTTTGAGCTGAAATATTTATAACCAAACTAACTGAAACCGTTGAAGTTTCTGTAGGTGAACGTAATTGGGCCAGAGTAGCGCGAGTCTCTCGTGGTTGTCGAAGCTCAGATTTTGCAATACATGGAGATTGGGCTCCGACAAGGGTACTGATAGGTAGAATGAATGAATGCCGTCGACTACTCCTCGATACGCCGTCGAGTCCAGTGATTGATCGATGTACGTATGGACCCCGTTCATGTACCTGAAAAGATGCCTTCTGAGAAGCTCCTCCTCAAATAGGGGTCTGTTGGTGCGCTCTCGCCTGTGACATCCCACCATAAACTGCATTTTGCTATGCTCCCTTATGGAAGCATTTAGGCCTCACTGTGCAGGTGGTGCTCAGGAGACATCAGAAGATATCCTGTCGATGTCTGGAGTGCGGCGTTCTGGCAAGTCTGCAGCTTAGTCCAATGCGTCCAACTAGTCCCCGACGAACAAACAGGTGCAGCATATTTCAGAACCGGCCTGCCAAATGCCTTGTCTGTTGCCAGCAACAGACCCATAGGATCTGTAGCATTAAGCGCGGTAGCAGTTTGGTAAGCTAAATTTTTAGCCGGACCTGTCAGGAGGATGGCACTCTGAAAGCGCTTAAAGCTTGTGAAATTATCTACTGTGTACCTAGTGGAGTATGATAATTTCTAGCCCATCTTCCGTGCTTACCTATATAGTCAGAGAACCTTTATAAATTTAAATTTATAAACGTTCTCTGTTCTCGTGTGAAAGTTGCTCTCTTGACCTCTGAACTGAGCATAGGGGTCTGTGCTTCTTGGTGGAATGTTTGGGGCTCTATGGTTTCATTTCTCTATTGAGATACCTCTCTTAGTCGAAGAGAATCTCGGCCTTGAGGTGAATCCCTGTGTCAAAGGCGCTTCACCATACAAAAGGACACGTCTAATGAGTGATGAGTAAGCAGGATGACTTTACCCGAGTTTGCTCTTGGCCGGGGCCTTCTTGACACGTCATGAAAAGTTCTCTATGTCAGATCGAAGAGAATCTTCTTCGTCAACATAAGCCCCGAGTAATGAGTTAAATTTGTATTCCATAGCAGTGGAGGACAACGTTTTCTTGAGGTGTGCTTTTGAAATCTCTGATTACCACAAGTAAGCCTTCACAACCTTGCATTTAAAAATTTCACTAGGGTGTCGTCCATCGCATAAAATTCATAGCGTCGGTTATGGAATCTATTTTATATAATTTTTCAAAAAAAAAAAGTTTTGAGTAGGTTTTATATGATCAAAAGCACGATCCAGGTTCCTACGGCATCATACTTGATCAACTGCATAGGTCTACGATGCCAACACTTCGCTGATTTATTCCTACTTATGTGTGCTGTTTTTGAAAGCGCTTTATTCCGAAACCTCGCAGTGTGTATTCAGCGTTTCAGACCAATCAGTGCCTCTTCGTTTTTGTTAACGAGGCAGCATACCCAGAGAATATTTGACTTCAAATCAGCATGCCTTCTGCAAGGGCAAATCAATAGAATCAGCTTTACACACTTTTGTAGAGAGCATTAAGCAGTCTTTCTCGCCAGAGGACTACGCAATTGGTTCCTCCCTTGATATTGAGTGGAGTTTCAATAACTGCTTGTCAGGACGTCAAGCCCGACTTCGATAGCACTTTTTGGGTCGTTGTCTTCTACGATATGATGGATGCTTTGAAGACAAGCAATTGTCTGGTGCTGAAGACATCGTACGATACTCGGCTAAAAACTGTGCTGCCAGCTGCATTTTAAGTGAAACCATAATTCAACCAATTTTGCTGTATTGTACCCCTCTTTGATGGAGCGCACTAGAAAATGCCACCAACGTTAAGTAGTTGCAAAGATCTGCCTTAAGCGGAATCACTTCTAATCCGACCCGAATCGACCAAAGTCGATACTCCGCAACCCATATTCTCAATAAAATATTGGGCGTGGTGTAGTATTTGCATTTCTTTACGGATGCATGAAGTTGGAAAAAGGTAGGTAGATGTGTCTTCTGCAAAGAACTCTCCATTAACCTTAAGCTGCGTTTTCCAAGCGGAAGTAGCCGCTAGAAAGGAAATAAAGGGTTGACTTCTCTTTAGATTGCATCAGATTACTTGGCTCTGGGGCCAATATGAGTTGGAGGGCACAGCGTTGCCGCAGGTAACATGGCATGGCCGCTAAGTTAGTAGGACAGCACTCTCTTGGGTAGTTGTCGTCGAGTAGGGAGAGATTTGGGAAGAGTTGCTTGTGAATTTTTCATTATTTAGCTAAGCGAACGCAGGATGACAAGGTGGCTAGGTTCTTTTTGCCATAGATAGCCCGGCGACGGATAAGAGAGCACTTAAGACTAAATGTAAATAACTCACATCTCTTTTTACTGGTGGGAGTTCTAACTGGCGTTTTTTTTAGCGCAAGCCCTCAGTATTCACCTTTCAATTGACACTTTCTCTTATACATATGTATGAATGTATTCATATACGAATATAGGTATATACATATGTAGGTATGTCCGAAGATATGAACTGAATTAATTGTATGGCTATACCTAAAATAGTCGCATAAATACCTCAACCTTGCCTTTGCTACGCACCAATAGTTAGCAGCAGTTAATGGCTTTTGCCATGCGTAGATTTGCAATCTGAAGATCAATGCTGGAAGAGCAATCAAAGTGGCAACTAGAATGGGTTCTCTGTTTTGTTTTGGCCCAGAGTAGAAACAATTTATTTCGCTGAAAAAAATCCCCCTCTTTGGATACAGACATATGAATGTAGGCGTTTATATGTGTGTATGTATGTCGATATTTAAGTAACAAGTGGACATTCTCGTGCTCAAGCAGATGAATTGATACCCATACATATATACATGCCACATACATTTATACAGTAACTCAAACAAGTGTTCATATGTTGATTTTTTTTTTTTATATATTCATAATGATTTCGAGTTAAATTTAACCAAATTCAAACAAAGTTTCAAATTTTATAAAAAAATTTCGGAAAATTCAACAAATTTGTATGAAAATTTTGAACTGTTTAACAGCAATTTTTAGCAAATTTTTGGATATGCCATTTTATCGCCCAATCAAATTTAAACTAAAATGCAAGTTTCAAGTGGCCAAAAAATATGTTTTTTTTTGATGACGGCTTCAGCTGTTGTTTTCATATAATAAGTGCAATTTATATAAAATAACGTTGGTTTTTTGAAATTTTTTTGTGAACGGTCTTGCGCATTTTATTCCATACGAAATTCATGAAAATTATTAAAAATTTACGCGATTTCGTAGTTGTTGGAAACCTTCCAATTTTTTTTTTTTTTTTTTTTTTATTTCTATCAAACAATTAGTTAAGTTTTTCGCAATTTTGTATAAAGTTTAAGACTCTTGGTTTTATTCATAAAAAATAAAGTTGGTGTAAAGAGGTTTATAAAATGACGTTTTCATACATTTTGCAGTTTATAAATCTTTTTTTAAAACTACTTTATTTTTTATGAAATTTTGATTGAAAAAAGCAAAATATTAAAAAACATTGGCCCGTATGCATAAAACCGAAGCAAATGCTTTTTCTTAAAATTTCAGACCCTTTACTCGATTTGTTCAAATAAGCAATTGCTTAGTTTTTATGCATACGGCCCATTGTGTTAAAAAAAGAGTCAATATGTGTGAACACTTGTTTGAGTCACTGTTTGTGCGTTTGTATGTACAAATGCACATACATGTGCATGCCTAAAACTGCATCTTCTTCCGCCAATTTGATTTCTGTTTCTGATCATCCTCATTTTCGTACATTCCAGAATACATGAATGGTTGCGAAAGATGCCAATTTCCTATAAAAGATGCGTCGGTTTATGGTCAAGTTCAGTTCCGATTGCAATTTAGAAGTAAACAAATCGTATTGTAAATATTTTTGAACGCTACTGCCAAACAAAAAAGTTCAGCGACGCGAAGGTGTTAATTTTTCCCAAGAGCTTAGTGCTAATTCTAAAGTAAACAATTCCAACCAAAAAAACATGGCGATGCACACTGTAAAGGTACGCTCGCGTCAATGCACCCAAAACAAATACATATGTACGCATTCTGTTGTGCTCTAATTAATATTTGATTTATGTATTTGTACTTGATATGCGCAGCACTTTTTGATGTTTGCAATTATGCTGCTTTTGCTGAAAAACTGCCGAGTAAATGGATATCCTCAAGCAGCCAAGGCCACAGCGCGGGCCAGCGCTGATGCGGTGGTACGTTGGGATTTCATGCAACAAAGCAAATCAAAAGTGCTTAGGTTATTTCTTACATTTTTATTTGCGAATTTAGCAATCTATTGGAGATGGTGCAGGCGCTGTTGCCGTGGCATCTTCCGAAGCCGACACTGATCTTAAGGGTTCGGAAACCTTTGGATTTGGTTATTATCCGGGCATCTATGGCGGTGGCCTATATGAAGGACGTGGATTGGGCTACGGCGGCTATGGCTATGGCGGGCGTTGGGGCTATGGCGGCTATCATGGATATAGTGGATATGGAGGTTATGGTGGTTATGGTGACGGTTTATATCGCCGTTCCATCTATCCAGTGTGGGGCTAAGACTATGTGACTATGAAAAAATATTCTTATATAGGCTTCATTTCACAAGGGGATTTAAAAGACATTTAACATGTTCAACGAAAAATAACGTTTAAAATGATTTTAGGATATTTTTAACTACACCGAAACACTTTTGAACGAATAGAAAATATATATGTAAAATTAGTTCATATACATAATTAGCATCACACACTGCATATCCTCATTTTAACCGCTATTTTACATTAAAAAATTCGAAACTTCAAGAAATTACGACGGCTCACACGTCTTGTTAGTCTCCTAATTATGTATTCCATATCGAAATAAATAAATTTTTATTAAAACTGCAAACAGTGCTGTCTCAGAGATTCTATTAATAGGTTTACTTTTACATTTTCGGGCTAGTTTCAGGCAAATGAGTTTAAGTACGAAATGCTCTCACAAAAGTGAATAAACTGCCCAAAAGCACGGCAACGCAAAAACCCATTTTCGTACCCGAAATTAATCACACAAAATTTTTAAAATTAAGATGAACGTTCACTTGATGTTAACACGTATCAATCAAAGAAAAACAGCTGGATATTCCACATATTTATTGGTTAGAACTTTAATGTTTGAAATTCTTCGTTTTAGAACGAAGTTAATCAGAACAAATTGTTAGTAATTTTCATTAGAGTCTGAGTGCCTAATTTCTTTAACTAAATATTTGGCCTTTAGCAACTTTAGCGAAAGCTTGACTTATTCCATTTTATTCATTTTAGTGCAGTTTTAACAAAATTTTCTTGCTAGAAATCTTTTGTTACATTATTTTATTTCATTCCTTTGATTGTACATGTTAAATAAATGCTTGATTTTAAAAAATATTTTTTTTTTTACATTGTTTTATTTTGAACTTTTTAGTTTTATTCTATGCTAGCAGACCCGGCTAACTTCGTCCATCCCAAAATTAAAAGCATAATCAGTTGTGGCTTTGCAAAAAATAAAAGAGTTTTTTCTAGAAGGCAACATAGTTTTTCCATACACCCAAAGTGCTTCTGATCCAAATTATTATTTGGAATTTAAGGGTAACATTGAACCGGTAAGCATACAGCACTTGCCGATAAAGTATTTAAATGTGATAAATAAAATATTATCTGAATTCAATAGTTTTTTCTTTCTTAAAATTTAGTAATTTCTATTATTGGGTCAAAATGACACAAAACATTATAGGACGGGGTAAATTCCAAACACTGCAGAAGGGTTAAAGGGGTTATGTGAAAAATTCCACGCCTATATTATGTGCCACGCCCCCATTTACAAACCCTTTTATATATACCTTACTATAAGCATCTGCCATAGATATCTCTGCATACCAAATTTGATCTGATTACAAATTTGCAATCCTAAAATTGCAAAATTTAAAACCACACCTATAAGCTTCGGCGATTCTGTTCAAAAGTGATAGGGTAATAAACAAACAGACATTCACATTTATACATATATGTATATAGATAACCCGGACATAAAATTTTTATTTAGGGCTCACTCTTCATTTATAGTAGGGTAGCCCATGATGCTAAATCGTGATTTTCTCGAGCGCCATTTTGACCTATTGGATTTTGAAGATTATATGATTGGAAGAAAAAGAGGTCTGTAATGTTTCTCCTTCCAGCGGCGGGTGGAGGATCCACTGGCTTCCAAATATGTAAAAAAAACATAGTGAATAAATCAAACATGTTTCTGATGACGGAGATACATATGCTAATCTGCCGGCTTGTATGGTGGGGGTGGGCGTACGGAACAGACAAGAATGGGTGAAAAAAATTTACTCGAGCGCGTCAGATAGTCACAAGGGATGTTAAGTTGGCCCGAATGAAGTTCCCATTCAATAATCTGTTGGTCTTGGCGAGATATATCAAACGGCTGAAAATGTTTAAATTCGAACAATAACCACGCTTACGTCCATATAACGGTAATTTAGAGAAATACGAAATCATCGATAAATCGATACATACCGAAGGTAATGTATTGAAAATTAATGTTTGCAATAATTCTTTAGCAAAAAATACGTTTATGTTCAAATTCTGTGAAATGGGCATGGTCCCGCCCACTTATGACCACATATTTGTATCTCGGTAACCGTTTAATCAATTTGTACCAAACTCGGTGCGATTATTGTACTTTCCACATAAAAGCAAATCGTTGAAAATTATATTTGAATCGGACCAAAATTGCCCCCATTTTTCATATAACGGTAAATTTCAGAAATGCTTAAAACTTTTATATCTCGAAACTTAAGGACTCTAATTTACTCAAAATTGATACTAACAACAATTCCTTGAAAAGAAGTAACATTATTAAGGAATTTTGGCAAATGGGCGTCATAACCGCCCATATACAACTTATAAGTTTATCTCATTATGTCTAACTGAACGTTCTATTGAAGATGTTTGAAACAGGGGTAAAACCACCCCTGCTTATCTCGGTAGTTTTCGGAAAGGTGGAAAAACTGTTTTGAATACTTGCGCCGGGTGTTCGACTCCGCCCGAACTTAGACTTCTTTACTTGTTCGGTCATGACTTCATACCAAGATAATTATTTTGACTATACAAAAACTATATAAAATAAACCCGGTTTATCCGGGTTTTTATTAATTTCAAAATCGGCAACCGGTTTTTATCAAATTGCAATTTTTGGAAAAACTCGCAAAATCGGTTTTGGAAAAAAGGCGAATAATCGAATACCCTAATGTAAACCTCTCTCACCTCTCTTTCCCTATTCTTTCTTAATACTTTCTCTAGACCTAACTAACATTAACAATGAAGAGGTAAGATATGCAGGTATTCGTGTACATACTTATCTACATATTTCACGTCTAACGTAATTCGAACCAGGGATCTTCTCAAAGCTAACATATAATAGCAAGCACCACTGTACACCCAGAATTTCATACAATCATTAAAAAAAATTGTATGTAAAATTTATTAAAGAACTACTTTTCTTGTTAAAAAATTTCAAAACGCCAACATGGAAAAACCGAAAAAGACTTTGAAAAAATCATATTTCTTGTTTGTTAGTGTAATAAAATCTATTTTTGAATAATTAAAGGGAAGTGTAGATTTAATAATAAAAGGCTAAAGATCAAATTGCCTGATTTGCCTCAAACTTTATCATTAGACAACGGGCAACATTCGCGACTAAATTTCATCACGTCCAATCAGTCGCTTTCAATAGCAAAAAAAATTTAGGTAAACCCAGCTTATCACTATAGACTTGACTATAGCCACCGTTATCATTATAAACAAACAATATTTTGGGGTTTTTAAACATAAACAACCCACACACGTATAGAGTTGTTTTGAAAGCACAAAATATATTTTTAATGTTTAATTTGCAAAATTGTTATACCCAATGCATGAAGCGATAGCAGTATTTATGTATTATTACACTGCATCACTAAAAAAAGCTGCGGTTTTTCCGCCGGGATTACAAAATCTACTATATTTGAAGACGTCTACCAAAATATTTCCGAAAAATATTATGCATGAAAATATTCAAAAATCGGTACAACGGAATCGTAATAACAAGATTTTTGATGCCGTGTTTTAACCTTTTTCAAAGATTTATTTACGAAAAACTTTAATACTTGAGCCAAAACTATTCTGAGTTAGACTTATGGAGTATTAGTAGAAAGGTAAATACCTTCACTCTTTTTCATTTCTGTGCAAAAAAACTCATTCACTTCCCATTTTTTATTTATTTTTTTTTTTTTTTTCAAATACCAACACATCTTAATTCAACTTGGAATGACGCTCGTTCATCCTACCGTTATCTTTCAGCCTTTGAATGATTTTATTAACAAAAAAATGAAAAGAGTGAGAAAATACCTTTCTAATGATACCCCACAAGTTAAAAAGCAGCATCAAAAATCCCATTATTACGATTCCGTTGGAAATTTTTTTAATTTTTTTTTTTTTATATTCTTTTGCAAATTTTTTAAACCTAAACCGTTTTGTCATTTGAGGGGATTTTTTTTTTTTTTTTGAATCTTTAAGAAACTATTTTGATTCATAAAAAACTCATTTTTGGAGGTATTTTTCAAATCAATCCAGCTCACGTAAGTTTTAATATTTTTCAGAAATATTTTGGTGGAAGTCTTAAAATATAATAGATTTTATAATTCCAATGGAAACGCAGTTCCGGATTTTTTTTTTTTTTTATGGGGAGTGATGCAGTCCAATGTTCATATATAGACATAGGCAGTATTGTGGCCCTATTTTTTTTGTAAGAAAGCTTAGATTTTATTGAGATATCATAACAGTGGTTTTGTGTAATAGCGATAGAATGCATCCTCTAGGAATGTATTTTTTTAGGTCTGAAACATCTGATGTTTAAGTGGCGATGGTTGTATATTAGAGTGGTTCACAATAAAAAGTGTTAAAATGTTAAGCTTTTACCCCATAATAATAATAGACTGGCGCTTAAACAATGGGTCGTATGCATTAAACCTAAGCACATTGCTAACCACTGCACCACAGCAGCCGCTCTCACCCCATAAATTGAGGTGTTAAAATTTTTGTTCGATTTTTAAACAGCGGAATCGTGTTTCTCGTCTCAAAATCTATAATATTAGTGTAATAAAACATACGATTTTTTTTTTTTGAACAAGTCCGGGGGATTTTGCATGTTTTATTCGAAGAACGCAATTTTTGACCGATTGTTTTAAGGTCAAGGAGTAGTTGTGGGTCAATGGCAGTATTTTTCCGTGAAAGAGAATAATATTAGCTTTCAAAACTATTTTGTTTCATATCAAAATATTGCTTCTGTCGAAAGCGCTACGATTAATTGGCATGAAGTGTTAAAAAAGCACACTGTGTGCCGTCGAGTTAGCTCGAATATTTTATTTTTCAATCGAGAAATGTAATTTTGAAATTTTAAAATTACAACAGTGTATTTTTGTCAGAAACATATGATTTATAAAAATATAATTTATTTATATACAATATATAATATAATATAATAAAATGACTATCATACTTGGGCGTACAAAATTTTTGATTCTTATTTCCCCCCCAAAAATCAAGCTTTGAAATTCTGTATACAGGAATTGATAAGAAATGAATTTAGTAGGTATGTATTTTTTATAGAACACTTAAAGAAAAAATTCACCAAAATTTAAAATTTTTTCTCAGAAGTATTTTTTGAGTATACAATTTTATAGCCCATTCAATTTTAGTGTAATAATGTGCAAGTTTCAAGTGCCGTTAATTTTTTATAATTTTTTTCCGAAGGTGTGTACCGCGCCTACTGAATTTCAAAATATGTAAATATTTTGAGGAATTTTAAAAGAGCACTTAAATAGGGAAAACTATAGGTAAAATGGTAAATGGGGCACGAAAAATTGAGTTAGTTAGACGGGTTGGGTAAATAAGCGGGGAGGTACTTAAGAGAGAGATTTTCTTCAGATTACATTCAAAAATTCACATTACCCAAAAATGTTGTTGGTTACTTAAGCGGGATAGGTACTTAAGCCAGGCACCACTGTACATATTTACATTTTTATGTCACATCCATAATTATGCAACTCCAGAGGACCTACACATTCATACATACATACATACCCTGGGTACAAAAAGTTCGATTATTAGGCGGTATGTGTTATGGAAAGTATAATTGTGTACACGTTTTTCAAAATTACTTGTATACATACAGAATTATTATTTTTCTTTTTGGTGATAACCTTCCAAACTGGTCATATTTTGCTTTATTTTTGGTAGCTTGCTGCTATAAAAGAATCGAATGCCTCGGAAATTTATTCAGATTTATTTAAAATTTTGAATATTAAACAAGTGAAAACTTCTCTTATCAATTAAAATGGCGAAAGTTATGGTAATAGCCAAATGGCATTCAACATTATTCCATTATTCAACTATTGGTTTTGTGTGTTACTTTTTTTTTTTAGATAACCTTCCTCGCTGTTTGCGTTGCTTTGGCTATGGCCTATCCAGCTGGATATGGTGGCTCTGGCGGATTTGGTGGGCAAGGTGGTTTTGGCAGCGATAGTGGATATGGCCACCAAGGAGGATCTCATGGCCAGAGCGGATTTGGCGGTCAAGGTGGACATGGTGGACAACAAGGTGGTTTTGGCCAAGAAGGAGGATCATTTGGCGGTGGACAGGCTGGATTTGGCGGTCAAGGTGGACGTAGTGGACACCAAGGTGGTGTTGGCCAAGAAGGTGGATCATTTGGCGGTGGACAGGCTGGATTTGGCGGTCAAGGTGGATATGGCGGTCAAAGTGGATATGGCGGTCAAGGTGGACGTGGCGGTTTGAGTGGTAGCCATGGCGGACACCAAGGCGGTTATGGTGGTGGACAGCACGGTGGTCACTATTAAGTTTGAATGTTGTACATATGTACATACATACATGTAAAAGTATTGAACATTTGTGCACATACATATATACTTAAATATGTATAAACATTTACCCTACATACATATGCATCTGTGAATAAATTTAAGACCTAAATGCGAACTGGCCTTCATATTTAGTTAATTAAGTGTAAGTTAGTAATACATATAATAGCAGGAGTAACGGTATAAGAGTAGAACGCCCCGCCAGGTTTTTCAGGTGTTCAGCGATTTTCACGTTTTCGACGTGTGTGGAAAGCGATGTCTTTGGAAAACGTGGGTTCTGTCACCAAAGAGAATCCTCTGTATTTATACCTCTTTGATCAGACCCATAATCAGCTATGAGTCAGTGGTATTGGTAGAACAGACTCTCAATCTATAGCGTGGCAAATCTTATTGCTAAACTTCAAAGAACGATTGCCGTGTGCTGTACGGCAGCTTTCTCTACAAAACCTAGCGCCCCTCTTGGCGCACTACTGCAATTGTGTCTACATACGTGGGGAAGCCTTAAAGACAACCAGCATCTGAGCCCCTGTGTCTTTTCAATGCCACAGGATAGTACGCCACCATTACCTTTGTTGAAGAGATGCGATAATATGGAGTACCCTGCGGCTGAATGCTGGTTTATTACCAGCACTGGAAAACAAAAATTCCCGCCAAATATTTTCAATAGTCAAATACACCGATCAGCTGATTACTTGCTATTAGGTTTGTTCGTCGAAAATCCAGCAAGAATTATCCAACACTCAAAATATCAGAGAGTAAGAAAAAATTCTCTCAAATTCTCTGTCATGTTGAGAAACTTGCAAATTTCTGCACGAACGCAAATTTGCAGGAATTTGCAAGTTTCGCTGCCAGCTGGCGTCCACGGTTGCATTTCAAACATAAAAAATTGTTATATAATTTTTAAAATTCTTTCGGATGGCCAAAAACAGGATATACATGTATATTTCTTGTTGTTCTGACTTTCTTTAACATACATTTCAATTTCTTCATCGTACTAGCTGTCGGGTTTCTTAAATCGACTCTGGTTGCAATTGCATTCCGATTGCGAATACCATTTTTTCAGCCGAATTAAATTCATATCATTGGAATTAACTAAATTAATTATATCAACAATTATTTACTTCCTTTTTCATAAAAAAATCGCTCGTGTTTATAAATTTTTAAATTGAACGAACTAATTTATTCAAATTATTGTAAACAAAAATGCAACCATGCGCCACAACCACATGTTTTTCGTGTTTGCAAATTCTTGCTGGCAAAATTTTTTCCAGCAAGAATTTGCAACTTCTCTCTCACTTTGCTCTCACAATTTTTGAGAGTTGGATAATTTTTTGGTCTGCACGAACGCGATTTGGGCAAAAATCGTGATAATTCGTACAAATTCGTACAAATTTTTTGCTCGACGAACAAACCTAATTTCTGCTAGTTTTGCGCAAGGCCTTTATCAAGGCGAATTTGTACAAGGCGGTGATAACAGAACACAAACAAAAATTACAACAACAAATTATACGTGCCTTAACAATCAGTACAAATCCAAATTACAACAAACACATAATTTTGACAAAAGGTACAAATTCTCCGTGAAATCAGCGGACCCGATAACACCACCTCAAGGCGAATTTATACAAGGTGGTGTCGATGGCGAATTAAATTCTTCCTGATAATTATCTGCTAGAAAAGAAAAGAAACAAAGCCAATATTTCTGTTAATTTTGCGCCGCTCTGCGCTCACGATCCTAAATAGTGGTGGACTTCTGGAACAATTTCTATTAAAAACTAAAAGTGGTGAACTTCCAACCAATTTCTACTCTACTACAAATTACCAAAATCTACCCAGTGCTCTTTTTAAATCGTTTATTCTTTTATGATCGTTCTCTGCTAAAAGTGCGATGGCAACTCATCACTTCGATTTGGCAATCAGCTGTTTTCTTTTGACCAAAACAAATCGATCGTTGATTCGCTTTTGTGGGTCTTTTTCTCAGACGGGTTGCAAAACGTAATGTTTATTAAATAACTATAATTGGATAACAATCGCTTTAATACATATATTTAAAACATTGCAGAGTGGGCGTGGGCCACCAACTTCATCATGGCTATGTTGACGCGTCGTACTTCACCCGGTTCACCAAAGGCTTTTCAGCGTTTCCAAAACTGCATTGCCTTTCTATGGCCGTCGCTTAATTCCGGGACAACTCAAACAAATTCAGTGCAGCGTAAATCGACACAAATGGATGCAATCGATTGCTTAACAAACGAATTGGTAAGCCGCAACTCAAAAAAATGGGATGAGCTGAGAGATTCGCTTACTATGAAGAGTAATACACCGGATCTTAATGCAAGCAGTTATAGCGAAAAGAATGAATTAGAGTCAATCAGTTTCGGTCAGAATGTGAATATTTTGTCCAAAGGTGTTGTGACTGATTTGCAGGCTATTCGTTCGCCACAATTGGGACTAGATATACGATCGTTGTCTCAAGCACAATTAGACAATTTGTTGCTATCTACTGTAGAAATAAAAAATAAACCCGATTTTCTGTACCTAATCAGGCAGTGCGTTCGTCATCAGCAGTTGCCATCCAATGAAGTGCTGGTGTCTTGCCTTAAATACCTCATGCAATTATGCCGCTTGCAACAGATAGAGTCATTGGCAGATCTGTGTAAATTACGTGCTCATCCACTTATAAAAGTATATGCCAATTTTGCGCCTTTCAAAGCCATGGCGCTCTGGCGCAGTGGCAGTGCGGATGTAGCTTTGATGACTTTGCACCGCGGCTATAGTGATTGTATTGAAACGGATGAGGGCCGAAGAATGGCGCGGAATGTGTTTCGAACCATCGTCGAGGAAACTTTGGCACAGAAAAGCGAGGCTGTTTTAGTTTCGCTAATGCAAGTGGCACGCTCAATTTACATTGAGCAGAAGGATATTTTCGTTATAGCGTGCGTGTGGAAGCAATGCTTTGCAAGTGAATGGTTTTGTGATCAAAAATCGGCTACCGACCTCTATGAACATTACACAGAGTTGCAACAGCTTGTGGCAAAGAGGTAGGCATATTTATGTATGAGATTTATGCGATTTACTTTAACATTTCCTTATTTCTAAGATCAAGTTCCCTTTCCGCATCATTTATACGAGCGAATAATATAGATGCCGTTCATCGGCTTATTGAAGCTTTTTTGCAAAAAGATCAACGCGATGCTTGTGCTAACTGCCTTAGCATATTGTTTAATCACCAATGTAAGTAATCTTATAAATTTTGTTTTTGATAAATAAAACTATAATTGAATGCTTCTTCTCATATTTCAGATCTACGGGGTGACTTGAGAGCGTGTGCTGAGATCATCAAGTCCTGTAGCGAGTTGGATATGCCGTTGAGCGAAGTTCAAAATGAACAGTTTTTGAGTTTGTTCCTCAATCAGCCGGCAGCCCTAGGATCTCGAAATATCGAAAGCTATCAATCAAAACCAGTCAAAGAATATCAATATAAATTTTAATTCCATTTGCAAGGATGCAACAGTTTATTAGAATTAAACATAGGGCGTTTTTTTTTAATTAAGGAAATCGAATTTTAGTGTTCGTTGTTAAATCAGTCACGCATTCTGTACTGAGTGAAATATCGTAACGTTGCACGTACAATTATTCATTACGTAAAGATCTTAATAAAGCAATAAACTGTTTAATGTTGTACTATACTACTTGTTCTCTTTATTATCGAACAGATTTGAATTAAACTTTTAAGTGTTTACAAAGTAAGCAATTTTGAAAATTTGGTTAAGAATCCGGTAGCTCTGTGACCCCCATGCAATCATTGCATCGGGTGATCAAATGTCGGTAACAAAGCGCTCTCAGACATTGTTGACAACGCATACGTGTCCGATATTTTGAGCAAATAGCACACCGTTGTCGCCGCTCTAATGTCTTTGACATTAGCACTAGACCCTCTGGCATATTCAATTTTTCTGATGGGACAAATCCTTTAGCGGAATCCTTTTTTGCTGCTTCACAGGCTTTCACCAGAAGTTTTTCTGTCGACTCACCCAGAACTTCACACACTTGTAACTTTTGTGGGAGTGTGAGTTTGTTCCTTTCATGCAACTGCCTTTTGAGTTGCATTTGTGTAAGATAAAGGCCCAGGTCTCTTTGGAATTCACGTTGCGTTGGCGGGCTCTTGGAACCCGGTGCAGAAAGCTGCATCAATATCCACGCATTAAGTGCAGCAAAATTCAGAATACGATAAAAGAATGTCAAAGTGTAATTGGTGTTGTTTTCAGGCGCTCCATAATTCGTATTGAATGTTTCGATAACTTTCCCAAACCGGTCACTTGACTTCGTACTAAGGGTAAAGAGGTGCTCAATGGCCACTTTATTTGGTAGTCCACTTGATAGGAGAAAAGCAGCCGCACCTCCAGATCTTCGTGTTAAACATCCAATCTCCGAGTATAACTTCTGTTTTGTCTCGTCAATAATTAAATCTTTTGGAACTTCTTCAGATTCGTCTGACAATGCACCCACCAAAGACAACTGCCTCTCTTCCAACTTGAGTGCTATTTCTGAAGATGTAAACAGATCTGGCAAGATAATATTACGATTGCTCCCCTTAATGTCTGTTACCAAATGGAGTACCGTGCGTTCAATGGTCTTTTTCGATACCATCTGATTTGATATTAGCGCATTGCATATATACAAAGATTTAGCATCACATAATATAGTTAAATGTGAGTTTTCTTGGCCATCTTTCATGTCTACTATCGAATCGTTAACAAAACAATTGCCACTCGGGGAATAATAGGATCGGCAGTTTGCTAAGAATCGTTCCCAAACATCTGTTATTGGCAACAAATTGCGGACTGAGCCCCTCTTAGAAGACGGTGAGCCAAAGCTTATATATTTCGCTAAAAATTCGAACCGTTTCCAAGTCATTGTGGCTCGAAAAATTGAGTTCCCTAACTCCCAAGTCCACAATTCGTTTAACGGACCAGGTTGCGAGGTGTTTCGAAATATACCACAAAGGTAATTCAAACCAAGCCATGCACGCAGCTCCACAATATCTGTACACTTTTCAAATGATGATTTTCCCTTGAGACTTCGTATTTTTTCATTAGTATGTGCAAGAATGATAGCCAATATACGCTCATCCAGAAGCAAATACCAAGCTTCTAGCGCATTTTTAATCTTCGTTGCGGGACCCTTTCCGGTTGGCGCCTGTTGCAATACCACTGAATCAGTTGGAATAAATTGTTTGTATAATGTTTTATTAGTGCTCCAAACAATTCCGTTGGGTGCCTGGAATTCGACAAACGTTTTGGCCCTCTTACTCCTGCTAGGTATCGGCATTGGATTCGATTGTTCTTCTTCATGCTCATTAATGAATTCAAACTCATTGTATTCTCCTTGAAATAGTGGCACTAATAGATTTTCTTCCTTATCATGAAGCGGATCATCACATTCCTGTTCCTCGCAGTCAATGTCGCTAAGAGATTGCTTTACTTCATCTTGTATATTTAGCTCACTGCACTCTGCATTTTCTGTAACTATGGATATTTCTTTCAAAGCTTGCAAAGATAGCTTATCATCTTCATCGTCCGAATCACTCATTTTGGAGAGCTGTTCATCCGTATAACTCATATTTTTAGTTTTATTTAATAAATTTGCAAGCTTCCCAGATGCGCTTAAGCAACAAAAAGATTAAAGGGTTAAGAGGAGTGTTCGCGTGGTAAATAACTGGTACAAGTTATTAAAAAGTAGCGTTCGTTTACGCAAAAAACTTGAAGAACTTGCACGAAGAGAGCATAATTTTAACATTTTTTTTTGCAGGCTAAATATTTTCCCAGCACCAATTTGCAACCAGGATTGTGGTACATGAGCATGATTAAGTAATAATTAATTATTGAATCATGGTACATGAGCTCTGTTCATGTACAAAAATAAACAGCAAGTTAATTTTCGATTATAGCTCTCAGGGCCTGTTTTTCAGTACCAGTTTAAACTTAGATTAAGTAAACTGAGTTTAAATTGAACAGCTGGCTGACATTTGATTGGCAGATCTTAGTTTAAACCAGCCAGATCGGGCGTTTAAACTTAGTTTAAACCACGGCCGTGCACTGATAAACTGGCCCTCAATGAACTTTAATTAAATAGTTTTATTTTGGCAGTTCTAACTTTTTCTAACAGGAAAATTGTTAAGGCCTGTATGCAGCTCTCAAGAAAAGCAAAAATTCCATATAAAATGACGTACAAGAAATGGCTAAGAAATTTTCTTGAGTCAAATTTCCTTAAGGCAATACGCAGTTCTTAAGAAATTTATTACGCTTTCTACTACGGTTTTCTAAAGTTTTTTGTGAAAAAAGAGCACAAGGCAACCCAGGTTTGCAACAGAAATATATGCTCGTTCCATTATTTCTTGAGGAAAGAGTGAGGCAACAGGCTGTGAAGTATGAAAACGTCAAAATTCCTTGGACACAAACACGAAATAATTGCAATCTTTTCTTGACCGTTTTCTTGAGAGCTGCATACAGGGCTTAAGGCAGTACGCAGTTCTTAAAGAATTTGCTACGCTTTCTACTACGGGTTTCTAAAGTTTCTTGTGAAAAAAGAGCACAAGGTTACCCAGGTTTGCAACAGAAATATATACCCGTTTTATGAAACTTGCACGACGGTCGATTTCTTCTGGTGTGATTGAAGTTGCTTATGATTGTCACTGTGTCATGATTTTGTTGAAATTTTTGTAAAGTTGCTTACCACACTTACGATTGCTATACATTTTGCTTCCATTTTTGTAAGATTTTTCTAATTTGATATCTTCAAACTGAAGCACCAAAAACGAACCAAACTCCAAACTCAACAATTTTCGCGTTTTGAATACCCCCTCAATTTGGTGCGAAAAGCATCAAATTGGCAACAGTGAATGTAAACAAAAGTATTTTATGATGTCAGCAATTGGGTAGATGCTGTCAAATCGACGAAGAGAGGGTTAGCAGTCCCTGACTGGCGCGATCTTTATTTTCTGGATCTTGAAGACGACCGGTAAACAGACAAAGCTAAAAGGTCCTACAAACTCATTGATTTATCGGCCAACAATTTGACCAACCAATTTAACGAAATTCTCTACAAACGCACCAACCAGCTGGCCGATTTCATTTAAGTAAGAGTTTTTGAACTGTGAACAGCACCGGTAAACTTTTAAGCTATGCTAGGAATGCTTTTAATTTTTATGTATTAGTTATTGATACCGCCCCCGTTTTCACAAATTACACGCATTTTCACTAGCGAAATGACCAAAAAACAAATGTTAACGTTAATGCGCCTTTAAAAAAATTAAATCGAGTTTTAGGTTGTCAACTTGTCTACACACAGAGCAACAAGTTGACCAATCTGCCTCAAAAATCAAAAATTTTTGATTTTTCTCCAACCTGACGAACAACTTGACGAAGGTTTGCAAACTTGCCTACACACGGCTTATATATCACCAACTTCTAGCGGTTGGCCAAATGGTTGGCTGTTAAATCATTGCGTGTGTAGGGCCTTTTATGTAATAAATCGATTCAGGCTTATCGATAGCAAATAGCGACATCGAAAAACGTTTAATCGTTTTCTTTCCAATATGAACATCCGCTTCCGGAATACAGGAAAAACTCGCATAACGCTGATTGAAATATTAGCCGCCTTCGCTTGAGTTCATCTCCGCCAGCTTAAAGAAAATTTTGTATGCGAAAGCAACAACAAAGTTAGCTAGCAGCTTTGGCGAGTTTGGTTGTACCTAATTATTTTCGTACACTTAACACGTCGCGAAACGAAAGTGGCTATTGTTGGGAAAGAGATTCTATTCCGATTTGTACGTCGCTGGCTTTTGCCGATGACATCGACATCATCGGTAACACAACCACGAAGTCTGTTCTGCCTTTTCCCAAGTTGGATAAGGAAGAAAGCGAATGGCTCTGGTGGTAAACGAGGACAAGACGAAGTGTCTCCTGTCATCAAACAAACCGTCAGCACATTCGCACCCACGTCACTTTTGACGTTGAAAGTATTCAACTCGGAACCCGCTGGTGGTAGAAGAGGAAGGCCCACACTGAGATGGAAAGACCAGGTGGAGAAAGACTTGGCTTCACTTGTCATTTCCAATTGGCGTCAGTTGGCACAGAAGAGAAACGACTGGCGTGCTTTGTTGAACTCGGCCAAAATCGCTTAGGCGGTTACAGCGCCAAAGGAGAAGAATTTATAAATCTTATCACCCATAAGAATTAGGCGAGAAGCTACGCGAAATACCTCTCCAGAGTTTGCGCTTTGATATTTATATTTAAAGTATTACCC
>NW_023458561.1:62941922-62962177 GCF_013731165.1 Rhagoletis pomonella | reverse complement strand
CTTCTGTGGCAAAGTGAGACGATTAGATTGAAGCTGTCGTTTGAGTTGTTGCTGTGTTAGATATAGCCCAAGGTGTCGCTGAAAGTCTCGTTGCTTCATACTGCCATCACCATTGGACGATAGTACAAATAATATCCAGGCATTAACAATGGCATAGTCAAGTATATTTTGAAAGAATGTCAGTGACCAACAATTGTGAATTTGCTGGGTGGCATGACTGGTGGAGTACATACCAACTATTTCTTGATAGTTCCGACAAGCGTTGCAACTTAAGCTATACAAATGTTCCACTTTTATTTTGTTCGGAATACCGCAGGTTAGTAAAATGCCTACATTTTGTTGACAAGATATTAAGTTAATCGAGTTGGAATACAGTTTCCGCACTGAACAACTATTCGAAATGAACTCTGGCGGTACTTCCTTAGCAGTATGTGGCAAACTACCGAGAGCAGACAGTTCCTTTTCCAAAAGTTTCTTCGCTAGTTCTGCGCTTGTGAATTGCGAAGAGAGCACGATATTACGCTTACTGCCTTTTATGTCAGATGCAAGACGCAATACGTCACGGTCTTTATACTCTCCAGAAGAATTTAGAACGGCATTACACATGTACAATGTTTTGACATCGCATAGCATCAGTAATCGAGGCACATCTTTTACATTTGTGAAATTCATTACCACTTCGGCCGCGGAACAATTGCCACTGGGTGCATAATACGACCGACAATTTACTAAGAACTTGCTCCATATATCTAATATAGCATCTGATTCTGGTTTCTTGACTGGCTTAACATTATCGCCGAAACGTAAACTTTCTGAAATAAACTTGAATCTCTTGAGAGACATAGTGGCTCGAAAAATGGCATTGCCCAGCTCCAGTGACCATAATTCATCTAGTGGTCCATTATGTGTTGCATTACGAAAAATTCCGCATAGATAATTTAGGCCTAACCAGGCGCGGAGTTCCACGGCATCGATCAATCGCTGATGGGGCAACTTTGTTTTTCGTAGTTTAATGTGTACATTGGTATAGTGTACTATTTGAGAAACGATTTGCTCATCCACAAGCAAACTCCACATTTCTAATATGTTGTTTATTGTATGCGCTGGACCCTTCCCTTTCGGTTGTAGAAGTTGTAATGCGGAGTCGAAATTGTCAATTGCTGAAGCTTTGCTTGTGCTCCACATAAAGCCGTTGCGTCCCAGTAACTCCTCCGGAAGTCGTGTCCTTTTGCCTTGCCGATTTGTTGCATTGTCTTCGTCCTCGTCGCTCTCATCAGTCTTTGTGATTTCCGTGTCTTTATAAGCACCGGCGAAGCTATTTGGGTCAAATGTCTCCATATTGCTGAACAGAGGATCAACGCCGATTTCAACATCTTCCTTGAAATCTTCGCTCCTAGGAAGGATTTCTTCAATTGGGTCAATTACGTTTGCAGTTTCTGGAAAAGTTTTCAATACTTTCAGTAGTGGAAATTCCTGCTCATCTTCATCTGAATCTTTTGCTTGCTTTATGTTGGCTAATACTTTAGGTGAAAAACTCATTATGCTAGAAGAATGTTTGCTATTATATTTTGTATAACAAAAATATTTTTACATACCTACTCGATCCTCACGAAATCTAGGTCAATCAGGTTAGCTAATAGGATTAGAACGGTTGCAAGAAGATGCAATTATCTATTCCTTTTAAATATATGATTGATGATATAAAATAAATACAAATCAATATTAAGGATCTCAATTTAATTTATATTAAAAACATTACCACTGAGCAACAGCGTAGCATCATCGATGATTTTCACAGCAGCCCTCTAGAAAAGGCATAGCAAAACAAAACGATAATTTGGCCTATTCTCTCTTTCTACGAATTTGCTTGCGAAGCGAAATTGTAAAGGCGCAAAAGCGAAGCTGCTTCGGTTGTCAAATCGGCTGCGGTTCGTCTACTTTTTGATTGCATTTCTGGTATTGAAAGGAATCGTTTCTTGTGTGGTTAACGCAATCGGTGGAAAATTGTGAAAATTGTGTGGCTATATAAATTGCAAATAAAAATAAAAATTTACAGTGCCTTCTGAATTTCGTTGTTTTGAGTGTACACAAAAACAAAATTTGTGCGTTGAAAATGTCAAATTGACATTTTTACCCAGTTGACGGACAGAAGACAGAACTTCATTTTTTTCTGCTTTGTGAAAATTATCGGTATTTCGTTGTCACTTCTGCTTCTATTTGACACATTCAAGACATTTGAGGTATGGAATAAATTGCTGATGTCAGCTAGGCAGTTGCAAATTGAAATAGTTAATTTTGATGTAAATTATAGATACAAAAGTTTTAAACAATCTGGATACAAGAGAACAATTGTTGAACGGCTCTAAATACAGGCTGCGACATTTGGCAATGTACCGCCATCTTGCGCAGAAGGTTATATGGTGTGCTTTGCCTCTGACCTATTTTATTTATACAAGAAATATTCGCTGTAAAAGGCATTGTTTGCTTTCCAATAAATGGATACAAATCTGAAATAAGCGGGCGACATTCCAAAATCAAACCGTCTAGTGTGCTTATAAATAGCTAGATTGCAGTATGTAGTTGCAATATTGCAGCAGTATTTACATATGTTCACATGTATGTCGGTGGATATAGAGATGTATGTACAAATCTAGGCAATTGTACTTAGGAGGCTGTCAGACGTAGCCATGCAATATATTTCGGAAAGGCTGCCAAATTAGCAAAATTCAGAAAACAGTTGCTTACGCAGTGACAGCTTGGATGTAAAGGTCTTTCGAAAGCGATTTTTTATATATAGCAGGGAACATTTTTGACTGCGCGTTAGGCTGCTTACACAGAATGAATTATGGCCCTTATTATGAGTTGCATTCGATCATCGATCTACGCTGGTTATCGAAGATCGAATATTTAATGTGAAACTCGTATTATGAGCTATGTAACATTGTCGAAATTTTAGTTGATTATCGAATTTTCTGTCGAACAGAATTTTGCTTTCGCTGCTGTAGCGAAGTGTTAGAAAATTGTGAAAAATTTATGATTCACAATAGTGCCATTCTTCAAAAATGAGTGTCATAATACCAAATGACCACAGTCGGAGATCGAGTGCAGCTCATAATAGGTGCCTATATTTCCGAAATCGATTCCGATCTTTAAGTTGAGAGTCAAACCTTGCAACATTAATTTCTGAAATTGATTTCCCAAAGGTGAAAGACCACTTCATAGGTGGAAATAAGATTTCTCTTACAATTTGACAGCGAATAGCTGCAAATGTTGCCATGTCTGACAAGCTCTTTATTTAAGATTTTCCAATGACGTTTCTTTCCAATTGCATTATCGTCGCTTGGCATTCCCACCAATCTTCCGTTTCCGCCATTTTGACAAAAGGAACAAAAAATGCGTTCTGAAATTTTCCATGCCTCCCTTCTGTTGACAAGAGATGAACGTATGTCAGCAGTATCGCCATCTCGTTCTTTCGCATTTAGTCGCTGTCATGCACACAGTCCATGCGAGTGACAACTGTCAAACGCGTGCCAATTCATTTCTTTGAAGTTTATTGCACGGAAAAATTTGAAGTTTAATTAATCAAAAATCAAAGGAGAAATTGACATCTTGTGTTTTGTATACAAATGCTTGTCAAAAGCCACTGGAGCCGGAAAACTACTGTATGCTACAGAGGCACGGCTGGAGCAATCTAGGAAAACTATTGGATGCATCAAAGGAACTGTCGACTTGCGGCCCAAAGGCAACTTCGTTATAAATTCACTGTAGAAAAATACTAAATTATATTTAAACGACAATATCACTTGAAATCGTCACACATCAGTCAAATAGTAGACGTTTGGCGGCACATTTAATTTTTCACTAAAATTTTTGATCTTTATAAAAGGCCTTGCCGATTCCAACAATCAGACTTGAAGACAACTAATTTTTAGAACGAAAAGTAAATTTAATTGGATTCTTATTTCAAAAATGAAATGATAAAAAGTTTTTGAAAGAGATGTTCATTTTCATTTGTTTCACATTTTACAGATTTGCACTTGACTTCAATTATTCCTTCTATCAACACTTGATTGAGGCAGCACGATTCGGTTAGCATCAATGCCACTGCGGCATCTATTGTACTAGTTACTGAGAAATACATATTCACAAATATAGTTTTTAAAAATGCTTTCGCCGGATACTTTGCATCACGAAGAAGTTAATCTTGCGCTGGACCGACAAGTACGCCAGGATATACAAGATATGGCACAGGAGGCGCAGATACAAGCGCAGATCATAGCGCACGAAGGTAAATATACATACATACATATTTCCACAAGGGCCTACTCCACATTTGTACTTTTATAATATTTAGTGCACCGCATAAGTGCTTTAAAATCTATATCTTGATAAGCTATATCATCGTTGGCATTAGACAGTAGTAATGTCAGGTGTAGGCCATTTGACACCCTCACCGAAAATGTCAAATTATGTTATTTGACATAAAAATGTCATCTGCGCCCAAAGTGCGCTAAAAATTGTAAGCTAAAGAAGTGTGGAGAAAGCCATATTGTAGTTTATTCGATAAACAAATGGCCCAAAATATATGTATTTTCTTCCTTAAAGAAAACTTTAAGGTAGTTCAAAACTCAAAATCTAATCCATACAGCTGGTTCTAATGATTCTATCGATATTTCACTTATCTAGCGCGCGATCGCTTTCAATCCACATCGAGTGTGGAGGAAGATGGTCACGAAGATATTGAACACGATGGCGTCACAGTGTTGGGCGTTGTTGAGGAAGATGACGACGAGGATGAGCATCATGAAACCATTGTTGAAGAAGATTTGACCGAACATGACTTGTCCGACATGCATGATGTCAAAGATTTTAAAGACATTCTAATGGAATCCAGTGATGCCAATACGGATAACTTGTCAATGCGCAAGCGACGTGGCAATTTGCCAAAAACATCGGTAAAGATTTTGAAACGTTGGTTATATGAACACCGCTACAATGCATATCCCAGCGATGCCGAAAAGTTTACGCTCTCGCAGGAAGCGAATTTAACTGTCCTACAGGTTAGTAAACTGAATCATTTATTATTACTGTCGTATTTTAAATAAATATATTTGATTTGTGGCAAAAGGTTTGCAACTGGTTTATAAACGCACGACGTCGCATACTTCCTGAAATGATACGACGCGAGGGGAATGATCCGCTGCACTTCACGATTTCAAGACGTGGCAAAAAGCTAAACTCTTCGATGAACTCCTCAAGCAGCATTAATGCATCAGTTCCAAATCCTATCACGGGCAGTCCCGCTTCGGAAGTGGTGCGACTTAGTTATCTATATCATTTTGTATTTCTTTACTTTAATACCTATATATTTTTAAGATCGTTGGCGCCACAGAAGAGGTGGAAGGCGATGAAGTGCATGATGGCGTGGCAAATGTGCTTACGGCGTTGGGTCATTTCGTTCAAACGCCAAGCGGTCATATGGTTAAAGTAGAACCGGACATAGAGTACGATGACAGTGTAATTTACAGGTATAATGTTATAACTACACTATTGTAAATTATTTTTTGTACCTTAATTTTATTGAACCATTTCATTAAGTATATCTTCACCCAACCTCCTCCACTAATAATTAAATAACGTTGAATTTTTTACCGCTAATCATCAATCAATCAATCGAATCCCCCAAACAACCACGTATACAGATGGCAACAGGCAATTGCTGCCAATCCACAGGGCTTTCAAAATTTACATCCACAAATTCAAGCCAAAATTTTGGCAAAAATTCAAGCAGCTAAACAAAGGCAAGCAGCTGCAGCAGCAGCCGCTGCCGCCGCCGCAGTGCAAATGCAACAGCCCACATTTGGTACAAGCACCGGCGTAATCCAAAGTCCGAATAGTGATGCTGTTGCTGGTATGCCAGTATATCCGCCATCTTCAAGCAATTCTGCCGCTGCTGCTGCCGCACATTATCCCACCAATAGCAAATATTTCTATTCACAGACACTCAATCAAATTTTTCACATTCAGAATAGTATGCCGCCAACGAAGAATTCCCATTTCAATGCGTTGAGGTATAGGGACAATGACTTGTGCGTTAATGATTCACTTTTGTTTTTATAGTTGGGTTGATTTGCATTACGTGGGGGTTGATATTATTTTTGTATGGTTTTCTTTATCAGTTGTTTCATATATTCGTTCCAGTAGTTTATTTGATGTTGTGATTCGGTTTTGCTTACAAAACTCATGTTTTTTTTTTTTGCTATTTGTTAATATTACGTATTTGGTTTTTGCAGATCTGAAGATGACAGCGTCAACGAGTACGATTCTTGCGAGCCGCAAAGTGAGGAGGAAGGCAAATTTGAAAGCTCAGACGCTTGGCAAAGTGTTATGAAGTAAGTTACTTGAATCCAATGAAAAATCTTAACTACACCTTTTCTCGAAAATTAATCTTTACCTTTATATAGAAAGGCCCTATCTAACAAAAGATCCAAAATTCACTATTTTTTTGATTATGCATTAAAAAAAAATTTAGTTACGGCTTTTTTGCACTTCAGCGGCAATGTATGTAAAACTTTCAATTGCATTCTGATTTTTTTTGTTGTTGTTGTAACAGCATACAAATTCCCCAGAGTTTTTGGGGAGTGTTGCTGGAGCGACAGTCCTTGGCCTTGGTCTAGATCGTTCCGGTTACGTAGACCTGACATTGAACTTAATATGTTTTGCACTGAAAATCCATAATTACTCTCCGCTGTGGAAACTGCTTTTAATGTCTGCTTTTGTATTTTGCGACCTATAATATCGTTTTTTCGCTTATATATACTATTTTAGAATTTTTTAGTATGAAAAAGGTGTAGTTACTTTCTCTGTACTTTTTATTTAGTTTTCATACTTATACTTCTTTTAAATATTTCGTTGTATTTTTTCTATTTTTTTTTTCCTCGATATTCCTTTTGGTCTACAACTTGTGTCTTGACACTAAATTTTCCAATGTTGTTACCACCACTACTACAAACACATATGATTTATCCAATTATCTAAAACCACACGGATCGACATCCACATTTCGACAACATCTCAATAACCTCGATGTTTGTGGTATACGCTTTAATTTTCTTATCCATCACTTTTGCTCTGCTCTGCAATGCATGCGCACGAATATTTCGTCTACTGAACGTTTCTTTTTACGGGACTGTTTTCAGTACCGAGGAAGTAACGACCTCTAGTCCAACTGCAACGAATAATACCTACTGGACGACCGCATCACAACCGCATACGACGACAGCGCAGACGCATGCGGTAGGCGTTACGGGATCAACGACAACAGGTGCTATTGGTGAGTACTAAATATGTTTAATTCAGTACTGAACAATTTAGTTAAATTATAAATTATTTTCCAACAGGCAACAATGTGATATCTGCTGCTAACGTTAATGCGCTGTTAACACCTGTTGAATTGACAGCTGAAGCGGGTGTCACAGTTGGCGCCGAGGCTACAGTCGTAACATCGGGTGCCTCAAGTGCGGCCAATATCAATAATAACAATGCGAGTGCAACCAATAATAATCAAATTTCATCTAGTGTACAGGTCATACATCCTGGCAGTCATTTGGTGAAAGGTTTGTGTATAATGTTTTGTTAAAATTGCTGTCCTATGCATAGTTGAATGTATTTCTTTCATATGTAGGCGTCATACGCGACGATAAAGATAAATTCAAGTGTCTGTACCTGCTGGTGGAAACGGCAGTGGCCGTACGCCAACGAGAAAAGGAACATGAAGATGAAGATGTACATGTGCTTGGAAACTAATTGAAATTAAAAATGCAATCAGCTGGTAAAAATTAGTTTTGCACACATAAAATCATGCGTACCAGCTGCTAACTGCAAATGTAACCCTTTATGGAATTTGAAAAACGAAGAAATTAGTTTTGGAACAGGAATTCTAGATTTTTCACCATCGCTTGAGTTTTCTCATTTATGTATGCCGTTTGATAAATGCTAGCTACTATATATACTCGAAACAATATTGTATTAACTGCTTTATTTGCTTTTAGCTAGTCTTCAACACTTTTCTTTACACGCATAATATCGACAATTATTTCACCTTCACTTTTAACCAAAAATGCAATAATTGTTAAATGTTCAAAATGAATTCTATTAAATGCGTATTACATATAACTTTTTCATTTGAAGAAATTCGAATGCTTTTGTTTTTCCAAAATATACAGCACATACAGCAGAACTTTAAGGATTTATTGCTTTTCTTATTTTATCGTCCTTAATGCAAAATACCCTATTTGACACTTTTTCGGAAATGCGTTTTTTACATTCATATTTTGCTACTTTTTTTCAACTACGAGATTCGTTGGCATTCTTAGATCAGCCATACATATCAGCATTTTTTATGTTAATTTAAAAAGCTTTTGGCACTGATGGTGTTGATATGTACATAGTACGCCGTTAAAGTAGTAGTAGTTCTGCTGTCAAGTTCACTTATCTTAAAGAGTTCTTCTTTTTTAAATAAATATTGCTGAAAATGCCTTTAGTTTGCCCCTACTAATTTTTTGATGCTCTTGATAGCAAACAAAATACTGCACTTAACCCTCACGAAAATCGCCTACCACAGAGCGATTAGATACTGCATGACATTGGCTCTTTAAATTATCTATTTAGTTGATTCATTTGCTGATTAAACTCACTATTTTGTTGAAAGAGCCCTTTGAAAGTTGAAAAAATTGTATGACGGCAGTGGCATCGTTAGAAGACTCGTTCATTATGCATAAATAGCCAAAAGAAAATATATTATGAAACTATTGAAAACGGGTTTTTATTTAAGAAATATGATTTACATGTAATTAATTAATGGCTTACCATGTTTTAAATTAACTCGAGGATGCCCAATTTTTTTCTTTTAAATAATGTTACGCGGCGTATATCCTAGCCTTTCTCTTAAACAAGCCTATTTAATATTTAAAAACAGAAATGAAATTAGAAGGGAAATGTACCATAATTAAAGATTTTAACTTACAAATTAGCTAATAAGGAATTTATTTAAGTGCACGCACTTGAAATGCAAGTTATATGAGCGCAGTTAAAAAACTAAAAACTTGTATTTAAAAAAAAAAAAAAAATATATATATGCATCATTCTAGTGCGTTTCGCCAATTAAAAAAAATAAACTTTTTGTACGGTTCAATCAAGAATTAAGCGTAGCTATTAAGGCTTTCTTTTTAATTGCTAATTTTCAAATTTATAGTTTTTCGGTTCTACGTCATAGCTACATATAGTGTCTCAAAGCACTTTGATCCAACTGTTTGCTTTCAACTGCATATTGATGCTCGTCTGCAATAATGACACAGTTAAAAAAAAAAAATGCAGAGGACCATCGATATGTGCATTTGTATACAAAAATAGAACTCTTATTTACCCAAATTAAGCATTCAAATTAAAAATTCACTTAACTTTAAATTAAAGTATACTACAAAAATATGTATGTAGGTACTCCAAACTGTTAATCGTAAAGCAATTCTTATACACAACAAATCAAAAATGTGTGAAATGAAATAAAATTTTAAAAGAAATTAGAGCATACATGTTTTTATTATTAAACCCACCTAGTGTAAAATAACTCTGTAATTTCTTCAGCATTTTAGAAGATTTTTAGTTGAGCATCAAGAAAGTAACGAGGTTACAATAATGCGGTAATTATTACATAGCTCATACATACATTACAGCCAAGCTGCTACTCCGACCCTTTCTACCGCTAGAAAAATTGAGTTATTTCCCGAAATAGATTTTTTCTAAATCAGCGGAGGTCTTCTCTCCATACGACCGCCAGCAGTTAACGCATTTCATTCGCCACCAGTCTTACGGCATGGCCTAAGCAACGTAGCCGCTGACCTACATACATATGTATGTATGTACGTCTATATCGCTGTAAAGTTCATTATACCATCGCCTTCCGTGCTTACGTCCGCAACGTGCGCAAAATAAAATATGCAGAATCTTTCTTACGTTCAGTTCTAGCCTAATCCCATTGGTGAATTTGAAGAGTGAATAGTCGATATTTATCTTGTCTCAAAACATACTTTAGTATCACACGGTTCGGAGAGTTCCTTCCAAATCATGGCATTGCTCAACACTATTTCATTCAGCCGCATTACCTTCGCCGGTGTACCAAACTTAAGACATCCGTTTACGGTGGGCTTTATTTTGCCTTTCACAAAATCCTCTTGATTCCGCTATAGTTGGCGCTGTTATACCGCCGCCGATAGCAGCTATCAAGAACCCAGGTATTACTATTAGTTCATGGTCGGATAATGAAGCATCGATTCCGTCATCATCACCACCATAGTCTTCGCTGCGGGTACCATTCAACAAGGCCCAGAAGTATTCATTCCGTCTTTATGTCATCCAATCTCGAACCTCACTTTAAAGTGGATTGCAGAGTGAAGTTTGTTAATAGCCAGTAAGAACGATAGAATTTGGGCTACTTGCCGTGGCACATGAAGTGGACATCGCAAACCTCGATGGAGGATGTCTGTAAGTGACTGCACTCTTGATACAACATTAGGATGTACACCACCAGTTAGAGGAGAAGCTCCGACAAAAATGCAGCCAAAAAAAGCGCCAAAGTATTGTTATATTACACAAGTACACAAAAAAAGTACTACCTACCGACATGTATTTCGACCAACTGAATCCGAATCAGAGGTTCCTTTGACTCGTATACCCTCAAAATTTCGAGTAAATTGGGACCTTTTTTTTTGCCATTTTTTCATAATTTTTGCAATTCAAATATATGTTGGTAGTTGGGTCTGGTAAAAAGCACACACCACTTTTTTTGTGGGCCGGTGTTTTATAAAAAAATTATTATAAAATAAAATCGAAAATAGTCCCTTTGCATTGAAAAGAGCGATGGGTATATTTTTTTTTTAATTCTTTTTTTCTTATTTTATTTTAATTTTATTTTATGTCTTTTTTACTTTCTGCACATATTTCTGTTTACCCCATTGATGTGTTAAATTTTTTTTTGGTAACTCCATTCAATAAGCCGGCATAAGTAGTATGTGCAAGTTGTTTTAGCGACTTATTTTTGAGAGCTTCTATCAACCACTTTGGACATGTATGTATTTGTGCATGAAATGTGGAAATACCCCTGCCGTGAAAAGCCAAACCAGTGAGTAAAAATACCAGTTCATTAACTGGCTGAAGCGATGGCCTACCAACAGTGCGACCATTTCGACAATTCATACGATATCTGCCTTTGAATTGTCAAAGTAAAAAATAACGACGGCTGCGGCGTCGCGTGAAAACTACCGGTCCTGGTTCTGGTAATGCAGGTTCGAATCCGCTTGGAGGTGGTTAGGATTTTTCTAATTATTTCAATGTAAGTTACTATAATTATTTCAATTTAAATATTAAATACAAACTAGTTTCGTTTGAGAAAAAACGTACATATGTATGTACATACATACTTACATCCTATCGTCGCCTGGATAAAATATTGTCGTATGTTAAGCTGCCTTTATACGGGTCTATTTCCGTCGACTTGATAATCCACTGAGAAATCGACCGGTCAAAACTTAAATATTTCTTAAAAAAAAAATAAAACTTTAAAATGACAATAAACAACTTAAAATTTATTAGATATTATGGATTTTTCTGTAGTTAAGTTAAACTAATGATTAAACTATACTTTAAAAAAGGAAACTTAATATATACATATATCTCAAGATCCAATGACCGGGTCTAAACCAGATTAGTATGGGACCACCACTGAGACACCATCTTTGCGATGCAAAAAGAAATTTCGAAGTCGGTTGACGTGGTCCAAAATGATGTGGTAACATACATAAAAAAAAAAGTTTTCCGTCGAACTGATAACCTCCTTTTTTGGAAGTTGGTTTAAAAGGGAAAAATTCCCTGCCGAGGACTTGAACTTCGGACCTCAGAAATGGCACGCTAGTGCTTTGCTCTGCAACTGTTGGAGCGTTGCAACCAAAATGTCTTACTGACTCCTTTCAAGCGGGATGAATCGGGGAAACTGCTATGAAATTAGTATTTCTACTGGTAGGTGCTGATACATAGCTAGACAATTAACGTCTCGTAGGACAACGACATTTTAAAAATAATAGAACGTGAACTAATTGAGCTGACACCAATATCTGGTTTATGAACTACATAGTGCGTATTCGGCAATTCGAAATCTAACTAGTTACCATTTGTCGAACAAGTAAAGCAGCTCAAACTACTTCGCCCCTGAAATACTGCAATGCCAAAATCACCAGTTGCATTCCAGCAGTTGTTGAAAATATGTACGTAGAATTATGGTGAACCAGTCAATTGACTGGGGGATTTTCCTACAGGGTATGTGTACGTAGTATCTGTGTGCATGCCTTGTGCATTTGTGTGCGCGCTCTCGCCGTTCGTGTATGACGTATCCGTTTTTGCTCTTGGAGCTCACAATTAAAACACGTACCTATACGAATGAGAGTATAACCCAGAGAATTCAGATACTTACAAGTATAACCAAATTCGGTCATAGTCGAGTATAATGAACTCTACGATCAGAATGTTGCTAATAGACTGTTAGTTGGACGAGTTAATTGGCTATATTTTGCACACAGATTTACAAGTCCAGCGCGTCCAGTTAGATTTGTTAACAAGAATCTATGTAGATACTTACCAAATTTGGTTTGGTTTGAAAATAACTGGACCGGGCATCATTTTGATGATTGAGCATACACTCAAGTGAATTTGGAGTGTTGCAGAAGCAAGTGAAGAAGTAACTCTCGACAGAAAAGAGTTGATTGGAATGATTAGGCAAATGTTTAAAGAAATGGTAACTAAGCTATCAACAGGGAATCTTAAATAGCCTACGTGATTAGTTGAGCTAATATATTGAAAATGAGTTGAAACCTTTATGATTTGAGATGTACCGTGGAATCTAGTTGCTAAATGGCATAAAGTTTTAGTCAAAGATCGAAGAAAATTTAGTGGACACCATCTGTTATAAATGTACATATGTGTGGTGGAATAAGTTTTTCACAAGGCAACTTTTGTCAAAGCTACAGAGGCCTGTAAGAACTAATACTAAACCACAATGCTCAAGGCACCAACTAAAAATTTGATATATCCGGTCAGGTTCAATGCTGCACTGAGGTTCGAGTAAATGAACAAATATTATAAGTTTTAAAAACTTAGTGACAATTTTGATCGCTTCCGAATTTGGGATTTCTAAAAGATCAAAATTATTCGAAGGCTGGTCGATATGCGCGCAGCAAGGTCGCCTTCGCCATCGCCATCGCCTTCGTCGTCGTCATAGTCATCGCTTGCCAACTTGCTGGCTTTTTACACTCGTATTGCAGCAGTAGAGATTTGCTCATTGGCGTGTACGTACTCGAATTTGGTGAAAACGCAGTGGGAACGACGCGAATCTACCGAAGCGGCAGGCAATGCTTGGTTGTACGCCGTGAGTTGTGCTAATTAACATTTTTTGTTTATAAACAAAAAGAAAAACGCCGGGACGCCAAAAATACGCTAAACACGCCCATTCGCAGGTGAAAAATAGAATAGATTTACACAGTGAAAAAATGCAGCAATGGGCGGCAGTAGGAGTTACAGTGTAAGCAGCAATGGCAGTACGAGCAGTGGTGGCAGCACTAGCGGAAATTACAGTGATTACAGCGCTGCAGGCGGCAGTGAAAAGTTATATAGAGTGACGGCAATAGTAGCACCAAAGTTGGTATACAGCAGAGCTGGCAGTGAGCGATTACCGGTAGCAGGCGGTGGAGGAGCAGTGGCGTCGCAACAGCCGCCGCCGCCGCAGCCACATCAACGGGTGCGGCCACTTCGCATAATGTGCCGCTGTTGCCTGTCGGAGCAGCAGCAGCAGCAGCAGCCCACCACGCGCCAGTCACCGCCGGACTCATGCTCCGATGAGGAGACTCCCCTTTTGGAGTTTGTGCCACTGGACACCTTGGCCATGGTGGATTTGCGCGATGATAAGTTTACAACTTCAACGACAGCCGGCAATGATTCATACAAGGCTACCAGAACGCTATCGACCAAAGGCAACAAACTCAATGGCACGCCAACAACAATGATGGCCAACAGCTGTGGTGGTAGCGTCGACAGTGGCAGTGGCAGTGGCAGTGGCAGCAGCACCACCACCCTGCTCGATTGTTTGAACGCGTGTGCGCGCATTGGCGCTTCGCTTGCGGACATTGAACTGCCCCAACACATCTGTCTCGACTGCTGTCACACGCTGGAGATGTGCAGCGAGTTCATACGTTGCGTACGGAATGCGGACAAAATTCTACGCAGACGTTGTGCGCTGCCGGCAAAGCGCGTACGACAACAACAACAGCTTCTGCAACAGCTGCCGCAGCAACGACAAGCAGCAGGAATGCCGGTTGTAGGCATCGTTGATTTGTATGGCGAGGAAGGACCAGCAGCGAAACGTAGGCGGCGTCGTGAAGAGGTGTGTCCCCCGTGTGTGTATGTGTATAGGCGTAGTATTTTAGCACATTTCTATTTAGTACTTTGTAGTAAATGGAAAATCTCGTCTATAAGTGTGCCTTTTGTTGTAGTTGTTCTTATACATAGTGTTCCGCTAAATAATTTGAATGAAATGAGTGCAATGAATTTTATTTTATAACAGAAAGTGCAGCAGTTAAGTGCCGGTCGTGCCAGTGGCAGCGTAAGAGGCCTCGGCTACAACACGCCCAAGTCAATATCCTTGCCGAAGTCAGTGTCGGCGGCAGCGGCAGCGGCAGCGGCAGCGGCAGCGGCAGCGGCAGCGGCAGCGACAGTGACGGCGACGACAGCGTCAGCGGAGAGGGGTAAGTGTGAAAAAAGAAACGATGTACGCAAATGTACATTGCGAGCCTTTTATAGTAGGATTCATACATATGTATGTATGTATGTCTGTATGTTAGTGTGTACATGTGTGCTTATGTGCATTGCATGCGGCATGAGTCAGACGAAGCCATTTGTTTTCGTTTACTTATTACTTATCGTGCTTAACCCACAATTACATACATACGTGCGTACCTACATATGTACATATAATAAAAATGTCAGCTGTGTTGTTGCAAGTGTTTTTTTCGCTAAAATTCTGTGGAATTGGGGTTTCGAGAATTAACTTAGTTGAGTTTAGTGAAAAAATATTATATGAGTTTAAGAAAAATGATATTTTCTGCTTTGTTTAGCAGAATATGAGGCAAAAAGTCTAACATGCCTTGGAAAAAAGGTGAAAATTGCTGGTTAAGCATTTCGCGAGTGCAAAATGACAAACAAGTTCAGAGAGGGAAAAATTAAAAAAAAAAAGAAATAAAAAGTGAAACTTGTTTTTTGTTTAATGGAGTAATTAAGAAACCTAAACTTCAATTTAACAACTAAAACTAAAAAAAAAGTGCGGTTGATATTTACTTGTACCTACAAGCGCTTTTAACCGAAATAACTGTAGCGTGAAGATATGAAATTGTTTTAAAATTCGGGTTATTTATAAGAACACCTGTTGTGAGAAGATATAAAACTACTATTTGTGGTGATTCCAATTAGTACACGGGGCATTAAAAACAATACAAGTAAGTACACTGGGGTGCACCAGTTTTTTTTTACGAAATGAGTTATTAACTTTCGTCAAGCTTTTGTAAACTTCCGCAATGATATTTTCCACACATTATTGCCCTACTTGTTATTATCCATTGATAACACTGCATCGCAAACTTTAGTTTGATTTTTGTTCTCCAGACGCCACTATCCAATTTCTACGTAGAATTGCTCGGTGATTCCAAAAATCGAGTTCGGTCTTTCTTTTTTCTGTAGAATTTCGTCGATTTTGGCCGACCAAGCCGAGCTCCAAACATCCAAATTTCCGGAGGGTAATTGAGCAATCCAAAAAGGCAGATTAAAAAAAAACCTCCGATAGTATCTTTTTATATGCGAAATTAGTTCTAGGAATCACTCATATGTACATAGTTTAAAGCATCGTAAGAAATAGCTGTGGGTTAATTGCTCAGTCACTTAGAAAATGCAGTAAGTAACTTTGCCGCTGTGATAGCAAACTCGAATTCACCCCAAATTTCTCATTAGTTTTGTCAAATATTTTACTTTCCAAAATATCGCCCTCTACACTTTCATATCAACACTGCTTCCCGAAAGCGGACAAGAATTCAAAAAAAAAAATGCGATATCGCCGGCGATGATTTTTACAGAAACGTTGTATCAAATTAGTGATTTCCGTTACGATTTTTTCTTCTTCCTGCGGGTATACCACTTAGTATTACTTTGTTTCTGGAGTGAAATTCTCGCACTCTAGCTAACTGTACCATGTTTTTGTTTTGCTCTCAAGCATTCCAAGTAATTTTGTTATTAACCGTTCAACAGCTCTAATTTCTTTAAGTTATTTGTAATTATTTTGTGTAAAACATCATTATCATCATTTCACTTTAATCTGTTTTTACACCTTTTACCTGCTACACTTTATTCAAAAGAAAGGTCTACAAAGATTAGAAAAGGTTAGGCGATTTCGGAATGAAGTGGAAGTGATTGCCATATCTGGCCACTAACTGCGAGGTGAATGTTTGTTTAATTTTCAAGCGACATGGCCATGGAAAGGTGCTCTCTTATGCAAATTATTTTAAATGATATTGCCGATGACGAGATCAAGTGGTTGCGAAGACATGCCACCACCAATGTTGTGAATTTAAATGAGTTAATGATGGAAGACAAGAAAGGAAATTGTTTTTGTTTTTTTTTTGTCAAAACATTCAAATTTGCAAATACTGCTAGAAATACAAAGATTTAGAATAGGGCACCGAACTTAGAAAAAAAATTAATAATTAAGAAATGTTATACATACATACATACATACATATGTACGAATTGGATAAAAATATTTTGTGTTTATATGCGCCTATTTTGCACATACAAATGTAGGCACTTACATATATTTAAGAACTCCTAAGCATGACATTTTCCCATTACTGTTATTGCATTTTGCCCACTGCCAACACCGCACTTCCTCTGCCCACGGCCACACGAAAAGCGCATGGAAACAAACTCTAACAGTACTAAAAGCATTGTTCGCCAAAAAGTATTTGCATTGCAACGATTTGAAACGTCATTGCCTATTAATTATAAGTGGCTTTAGTACATGTACGGTGTGTCTATGTTTATGTCCATACAATGTGAATAACATTATTTATTATATTCATTTACTCGCATACCAATTTCGGTGTATTTAAAACCAATTCTACCAATATTTTAGACCTTTGTTTGGACAGAAAAAATAGCAAAGTCAATAATGCTAAGCTGCGATAAGGCATCTAATTTACTCGAATGTGGGTATGTATGTACATTAGGGCAGGAAGAATTTTGTCCGATGAATATGTTGATTGAAAATTATATGAAAAAGAGCAAAGTATTTGGCGCTCACATTTTTCACTCAGTGTTGGCTTGAGTTTCTCCTCCGAATTTTCTTGTGTGCCTCTATATTTTCACATAAAAGTAGGGGCGGCAGTTTTACGTCGCTTCTGAACGAACAAAAAAAAAATATTTTTTTTGGAAATTGCTCGGACCAGACATCCAATCGCGCTTCTACCTATTGTGCTTTTTTCGATGTCCAGTTGTGAGGTCGTTACCTATTAGACCACTTCTTCCGTTCTTTTCCTCTCCTAAATCATCCGAGGGAACTAAAAGACTTTAGGGCCACTGAAGATAAATAAATCATTATTCCAATAGATGGAAATACCTTAGTACTAAAAGTTTGGTTTCGTTACAGCTTTATTTTCTGGGAGATGAAATAATTTGCGGCTTTCTAAAATTTCTGAAATTAATTGCTCACCCTAAAGTGCAATGTACATACATATGTAAATACATTTCTAACCAACTGACCGTATATAGAAGTTCACATAACTCCAAGAACTTATGAAGTATGGTTACGTAAATAAATAGATGTATTTGTGCTTTTAAATGTACATCAGGGTGGTCTAAAAATACATGTGAAAAGGTAAAGTCGCAAATTTTATGCTCATACACCCTAGGTTTGTTCTATATCTATATCGAAAAAAACTTCATCCCTGTATATATTATTTTGAAATAAAAAAAATATTTAGAGGTCGCTCAAAGCGCTGAAAGTTTTCCATGTATTGTGTATGGGAAAAAACAGTTTTCGTAGAAACGGTATAGAATTCTTCAAATTCAATATTTTTCGATCGGAAACTTTCGTTTCTCATCAGAAGACTTCCAGTAACAATACTCAATTGCTTAATTAATCATTTTCTATTATTAACTATTTTTCATAGCACCCCAAAAACCTCAAAAAATTCATTTGAAGTTTTTAGGGGTCCTATAGTTAATAATAAAAATTGACCTATAAATATTTTTCGATTTTAAAATAAAAAACAGGGGTATTTTTTTTTGGTATCAAATAATCTTAGGCGATGAGAATATTAAAATTCCGACTTTCCCTTTTCTTTAGATCACCCTAATGTCAATGCATGCATTTTGGGACTAGCGTTCTCCACTTAAGATCCTAGGCAACAATGCCGTTAATTAATTTTCAATTGACCAAGTTTTGAGTAGGTGTTTGAAACTCAAGCTCTAATGGCAACATTGCAGCCTTCATACGTTGGAGCCAGAGGTTGAACCCAAGCTGGTGGCCTACGCTGTCTGTTAAGCTGTCTGCCGCAATATAGTACACATGTATGTAAATATATACTTATGTATGTAAGTACACACTACTCATACCGATTGATCGATATTAATGAATATGTATTCGTTGGAGTGGAAGCTTTTCGCACTGATTTTGTCTCCCGAACAGATGTTGAGATCATTTAATTATTTACATACTTTCGACATATGTATGTATGAATATGTATATATGGACATACATACATATTTATGTTTTTTTCAACTACCTTAAAACTCGATTTCATTTAAAGAAAAGTGAAAAAATATACTTATCCATAAATAGCATGTATGTACATTAGGGTGGTCAAATATATTTTTCTGTTCCACCCACTCCCCAGAACTGAAGAATGTCACACAAATGAGGCCCATATTTTTATTTCAAAATCGGTTAACATTTTACCGTTCCACAGGGTCTTTGAAGTTTTGCATATATGTACTTCATATCGGAAAATAAATTTTTTCAAAAAATTGCTTAAAATCGTTAAAAATAAGTATTTTTGGTCTCATTTGGCTATCGCTAACTTAATGAAAATTATTGTTAAAATTAAAATTTGTGATGATTTTTTAAATTTTATCTTGTAAAATCAGCCACAAATTGGTTAAAAATCATTCATATTAAAGTTGGTTAAAATTTTTCCACATTGTTTTTGCCCGGCTTTAAATTTTTTCAACTATAAGGGACTGCAGAAAAATACTAATTTTTAAATTTGACTTTCAAAAGCGATAAAAAGAGGTTTACGAATATTTATACCGTAAAGTTCTGCCGTAACTTCTTTTCCCGTTTTTTTTTTTACATTGTGTCGAAGTGATGTGATTAGAGAATCGGAAGATATCAAAAGCATTTTCTTAGATCAGCCTGTATAAATAATTTTTTAGGCTAATTCTGGCTTAGTATTTGAAAGCTTAGGTAAAGGTTAAAAATGTATCAAATAAAGCTTTTACTATCAACACAAAAATGAATGAACTTAGATTAAAAAAATTCAAGAAAAAGCATACTTTAATTAAACGATTAAAGAAATCTTCAAACAAAATCAAAATTTAGAAAATATCGTTTGCAGTTTATGAACACTACGTCTCCAAAGTTGAAAAATGTTCATCACAAAAATCGTTTTTAATATTTTATAAAATTTGTTTATTTTATTACGTATTTTTGATCACTCACACCCGCAAAAAAGTGCACAGTGAGGCGGCACGGTTATACATACATACATATATTAACCGATTTCTAAGCAAAAAATACGGGTCTCCTTATTTTCCATTTTATAAAAATGTGGGGGTTGGTATCAAGAACATTCCAAAAAGTAAATTTTCCTGTATATTTTTGGACCACCCTAAGTAAGTACTCGTATGCATACATATTTGTTTAGGTACTCGCAATTTTATTTGCCTTTGCAAGTTCTTGCCTCTTCTAAATCTGTATTTGGTGATAATATTTTACTCGCAAACCATGAGAAATCTTACAAATACTATTTCAAATGTATGAGCATTTTCCCAATGAAATTTTCTAAAAAAAAAAATAAAAATAATTGTTCATGCGAGTATATAGCAAATATGTA